>NW_021491077.1:0-253 GCF_001605985.2 Dendrobium catenatum | reverse complement strand
TATATCCCTTTAGCTTTCCCCTGACTTGCCAAAAGAAGAATCCATGGCAAGAGCTTCTCTTGCCAAAACAATGGGTGTGGTTGGTTGCTATTGTAAGATAGCCAGCAAGGCCATTAGCATTAAATAATTTGAGTACCTGACTGTGTCAAATGGGATACTTATCTGCAGTTAATGAGACATTAAACACATATTTGATGTTTGCCATGAGGAATTTAAGTTGAGAAGGAATAGGGGTTTCACTAATGGTTAGAGG
>NW_021491076.1:0-290 GCF_001605985.2 Dendrobium catenatum | reverse complement strand
CCTGGGGGGACCACCGGAGCTTGCTCTCCATTGGTTCCGACCGCCGCCGGCCATGGTCTGGGTCGGGTTGACCAGGGAAGGCCGATGGGGACACACTGGAGCCAAGGGTGGAGTCAATTTGGCCTGGGAATGCCTGGATTGAAATGGTGGCTGAGTTGGAACCAAACCTGCTCGGTTCGAATAGAATTGAGCTCGATCCAGGTCAAGTCAGACCCTGGGTTTGGTATGGGAGATAGGTCTGGGTCTGGTGCATCCAATGCAAGTGGCAATTGAATCCAATTTGGTCTGGG
>NW_021491075.1:0-212 GCF_001605985.2 Dendrobium catenatum | reverse complement strand
AGAGAGAGGGAAAGAGAGAGGATCTTGTGAGGGGGAGATTGTGAGGGGATTCAAGTTGACCGAACCACTATAAATCTCTGTGTTATTATTTCTTGCTTCCGCACTTTAATTTCCGCAGTGTTTATTTTTCTCGTGGTGTGATTTTGGTTTATGTGATTTTTGCTCTTTGTGAAAAGATTTTTTTTTTTTAAATACCAATTCACCCCCCCCCC
>NW_021491074.1:0-642 GCF_001605985.2 Dendrobium catenatum | reverse complement strand
AATCTCCAACTAGCCATTCTAATAATAATAAAAAAAAATATCTAAAAGAAATTAAGGAAGAAGGAGATAAAAATAGAGATGAAGCAGATATAGAGGAGATATACCTATAGCAAATCAGTGGCTAGAGCAAATCAGTGAGTGAGGGGCGGATGGATTGAGGCAAGCAACGATTAGGGCAGGCGATGATTGGGGCGGCGTCATTTTTGAAGAGGTCTGAATGAAGATGGGTTGTTCGGCTTGAAACTTCTTGTGAATAGAAGGCGACGGCGTCTCAGGTCGGTCGGCTAAGGCTGGTGACGATGATGGGAGGAGTTCGGTTGAAGGCACGCCAATGGAGATTCGTTTCAAATGCAGAGAGGGGCGATCGGGAGAAGGGTCTTACGCGAACTGGGCTTCTCACACGATCCAGAGAGGGAAGATGGGGCTGTCCGCCTGGATTTATTCTCACGTCCGAGAGGGAAGCAGAGAGTGCGAAATTGAATGGGAGGATCTAGCCAGAGATAGGAGGTGAATGGAAGCCTTGGAGTAGCCAACTGCAGGGGGCGGTTCTCTCTGTGCGTGCTAATCCAAAGGGAGAGAGGAGTTCTGAGAACTGCCGAGAGACGTGAGAGTGTTGTGAATGCTGAGCAGTTTTCCGAAATT
>NW_021491073.1:0-748 GCF_001605985.2 Dendrobium catenatum | reverse complement strand
CTAGGGCTTTGATGAATCTATCAAAAAATGCCTCATAGGTTTAGATTTGCTTCAACATTATTCTTCTATCAGTGAACAGACTGTTTTTCCTCTTTGATGAAATTTTTTATTGCTAATATGAAATGTTCAAAATTTTTATCTTTAACCTCATTCTATTTTCAAGCGGATGAGCTAAGAGCAAAATTTCATGCCAATAAGCATGTGGTATGTTCTTCTTTGGACTTCTGCTGCATTCATTACATGTGTTTGAATAACCACATTTGTTGTTTTAGAACAATGTATTTGAATTTATTAGTTGCAAAAGTATACGTGCTTACTAGGAACCACACACCATCTCTTCTGCATTGAGAACTTTCAGTGTCAGATACTGTATTATTGCAGTTCCGTTTGCATCTCCTTAAATGAGTCTCTTATCAAATTTAGAAGGTAGGCTGGCTATTCTATTCTCATTTCCATAATTTATCTTTTTTGAAATAATTGGACAATGGTATGTTTTCATGTCGTAATGATCATTTAATTTGAAATTTTCACATACGCTAGGAATTTTCTGCTGGTAAGTTGCAAAGATATTATAGTACATCCTGGTAGAAGCTTTACAATAGGCCAGTAGTAATTAAAGGCACTAGGTATAACAGTTTCTAGAGTGATCATGTTGATATGATGATAGCTTTTCATTTTGCTTTGATTTTTTTTTTTTCAAGAGGCATGTCAATTTTGCACCTTAATGGTAATGATTTTGTGTTACTTA
>NW_021491072.1:0-277 GCF_001605985.2 Dendrobium catenatum | reverse complement strand
CATTCAGAACGCCTATAGGCATATTCTGCTACACGGTTATGCCCTTCGGCCTGAAGAATGCTGGTACCACTTATCAACGAGCGATGACTTGTATATTTGATGATTTGATCCATCAGAAGGTCGAATGCTATGTAGATGACTTGGTCATTAAGAGCATGGACCGAAAAGACCACGTTGATGATTTAAGAATCGTGTTCGAGAGGATCAGAAAGTACAATCTGAAGATGAACCGTCTCAAGTGTGCATTTGGGGTATCCTCAGGCAAATTCTTGGGATA
>NW_021491071.1:0-238 GCF_001605985.2 Dendrobium catenatum | reverse complement strand
AGAGAACCCAACTACTTTTGCTTCCTCTTGAATCTTGCAGAGAACATTGATCAAATACTAAAGTTTACCTCTCTAGAACCCCCAAGGAACTAAGGATGATGAATGTTGAAGACAACGATAGATCCCTACTTGGAGCAACCTTTGTGAACTCCCTCGTAAACTATCCCTCACAAGATCCTCTCTCTCTCTCTCTATCCCTTTCTCTCCCTCTCCTCTTGGCTCTCTCAGGTTAGAATAG
>NW_021491070.1:0-237 GCF_001605985.2 Dendrobium catenatum | reverse complement strand
ATAGTTAGAGACTTAAAATTAATAGATAAGGCTTATATTTTTTTCCAAAAAATCATATATTGTATTTTGTTATTTCAAACATTTTCATTCTATTTTTTGCACCAAAAAATACTTAAATAATTAATATGAATATGAAAATTAAATATTGCCTTTCATTATTTTATATAATCATATTATGTGTTTTTATGCTAAAAAAATATATATATGTGTATAATATAAATGTGAAAATATAGTTCA
>NW_021491069.1:0-242 GCF_001605985.2 Dendrobium catenatum | reverse complement strand
GCATGCATGGAAGTGCTTTGCACGTGGGAGATAGGCGGCAAACAAATTTTCCTGTGCTAGGTGGAGTTAGGTTTGGAAGGTGCCACAGGTGGGTGTCGAACATGATCGTGAGGTCGAGATTGGAGAGGCTGTTCGCATGTGGGAATTGCCAAGCGGGGAGACTGATGGTTTGGGATTTGGATAGGATAGCCAAAGCGAGAAACCAAAATTTCGATTGCAAGTGAGCATAACTTCCTTTTTTC
>NW_021491068.1:0-288 GCF_001605985.2 Dendrobium catenatum | reverse complement strand
ACGATTCTCTACCAACACTGGGGATAGTGTAAAAGGATGACGGTTCTCTGCCGCATCGGGTAGTGGTGGAAAGATTTTTTGTAAAGGCTTCTCCGTCTTGCTGTGGGTGCTAAAGGAGAGTCACTAGTGGTATTAGTGCAATATTTGGAGGGTGCCTCTGAGGAGTGGATGTAGGTCAAGTTTGACTGAACCACTATAAATATTGTATCTTTTATTTTTCATTGCTTTTTATTTTGTTGATTTTTGTTTCAAATTTGTGGTTGAAAAATCTATTTCTACAAAACTCAT
>NW_021491067.1:0-390 GCF_001605985.2 Dendrobium catenatum | reverse complement strand
AGTTTGAGAATGAAAGATTTGGAGATTTTTGTGAGGAAAAGGGGATTAGCCATAATTTTTCAGCTCCTAGAACCCCTCAGCAGAATGGGGTAGCTGAAAGGAAGAACCAGACCTTGGTGGAATCCGCTAGAGCCATGCTTGATGAGTATTCACTTCCAAAATATTTTTGGGCTGAAGCGGTTAACATAGCTTGTTATGTGTTTAATAGGGTGAATGTTAGAGCCAAATTAGAAAAGACACCCTATGAGATTCTTAAGGGTAGGACACCAAATCTTTCCCACCTTCATGTTTTTGGTTGTAAGGTTTTTATTCACAATAATGGGAAGTCTCACTTTGGAAAATTTGATCCTAACTCTGATGAAGGAGTATTCTTGGGATATTCTAGTGTTG
>NW_021491066.1:0-567 GCF_001605985.2 Dendrobium catenatum | reverse complement strand
AGAGAGGGAATAAGAGAAACAGAGAGAGATAGAGAGAGAGGAATAGGAAATGTGTGTGTGTGTGTGAGAGAGAGAGAGAGAGAGAGAGAGATGAGAGAGAGAGATGAGAAGGAGAGAGAGAGAGGAGGAGGGAATAAGAGAAAGAGAAGAGAGAGAGAGACAAAGAGAGAGAGAGAGAGCTGAGAGAGGGAGAGAGAGATGAAGATGGAATAAGAGAGAGAGAGAGAGAGAGAGGAAAAGGAAATAAGAGAGAGAGAGAGGAAAAGGGAATGTGTGAGAGAGAGAGAGGGAGAGAGAGAGTGGGAATAAGAGAGAGATAGAGATATAAAGAGAAAGAGAGTGAGAGTGAGAGAGAGAGAGAGAGAGAGATTGTTGAAGAGGGAATGAGAGAGAGAGAGAGAGAGTAAGAGGAAGAGAGAGATAGATGAAGAGAGAAAAAGAGAGAGAGAGAGAGTGGAAGTGAGAGAGAGCAGAAGTGAGAGAGAGAGAGAGAGAGAGAGAAAGATGAAGAAGGAGAGAGAGATAGAGAGAGATTGACAAAGAGGGAATAAGATAGAGAGAGCGATG
>NW_021491065.1:0-206 GCF_001605985.2 Dendrobium catenatum | reverse complement strand
GCCATCACTACAGGAGAAGCACACATAGTAGAAACCAACTATTATCAAACCACAATCTATTCTAGCAATAAAGAATGCTGTCAGGATTCTGAAGTGTTGTTCGCAGCTATTTGATGCACACGGGTGCTGAAGATGTGATCCCTTATCTTAGCTAGTATTGAGCAAAACATCCTCATACAACTCTATTTTTTTACTTTACCAAATGC
>NW_021491064.1:0-253 GCF_001605985.2 Dendrobium catenatum | reverse complement strand
TAGTTAATTATATCTTAGACCTCGATCTAAGAAAACTGTAGATTAAGGATGTTGGATTATTCACTTCTTGATTTGGTGCATAGATAACGTTCCTAAGTTCTATTCCAAATGGTCTCTTCTATTTACCCTTAGTGATGATTAGACATTTTTGAATGGATAAAGATATGATTAAAATTTTGAGTTTAGAAGATCAAAGGTCGGATTACTATCCTAAGAGAGAAATGACAGATTCAAAACACAGATGAAAGGAGAC
>NW_021491063.1:0-1483 GCF_001605985.2 Dendrobium catenatum | reverse complement strand
TTAATGTCTCAGTAAGACTAGGGGTGTCAAAATCTAATCCGACCTGAAACCCAACTCGAAAAATTTTGGGTTTGGATCAACTCGTTTTCCATATAGGTTGGGTTCGGGTTCGATATTCCGACCCATTTAAAAATTGGGTTAGGTTTGGCCAGTAAACCAAAATCAACCCGAGTTTGACCCGCCTCGCATCCGTGTAAACCCTCCGACCTATGTGTTCCACTGGCGGCAGGCCCTCACACTCTAATCGTGTATGCGTAAGCCAGCGTAGCGTCCCCTGGCTGTTGGCCCTCTCACCCGCGGTCCCAACACGCACGGGCTGCACACGAGCTAGCCTTGGCCTCGCCCAAACGTTTGGTCGCCCCACATTGTTCAATGCAGTCCTCGCAAACCTTGCCAGTAGTTCGTAGTCTTACCCATGTGCTGGGCTCGCCCCCACGCTGGTCTCACCCTCGCTCCACATGATTGCCTCGCCCCTGTTTGCCTTCAGGTTCGCATTTTGCAAACGGGTTGCGAGTTAGTCCAGGTCAACTGATAACCCGCACAGGTCAGGTCCATGTTAGAAATCATGAGCGATTTGTAAAATTGTGTTGGGTTCGGGTTGAACCGTTTAGACTCGGGTCAACTCGGGTTCGACCCGAACCCGACCCATCGATCGACCAAATAAGGTCAAATGATATCCCAAACAAAGCCCATGTTTGAACCCTACTATAACATGCTGCTAGTAGAATCGAGTGGTTCGAAGAGACGAATCCAATCACCCCATGGTCACTTAATTCAGACATCATTAATGCACTTAAATGCTTAACAAATGCTTCTTGATTGACAGAATCAGTACGTGCCGTCTGATGGACTGCTATGAATTTATCCTGGGTCTTCGTCATATTTATGGGACATGTTATTCCCAAATTCTATAAATAAATCAACTCTTCCCACATCGTTATTTATCTACATGGTTGGAATGACTTATTTAAAGTGTCTCATATTCTACTGATCTAGACAAGTTGGGTAATGAGACGATTGTATTTTTGCCAGTCCCTGCCTAATGTTGAGTTCGTTTGGAACGAGTGTAGCTTTTTGTAAAGATGATTATAAAGTTATTGTATATAGTATTTTTTTTGAAAGTTATTGTTAAAACAACCAGAAATTTCTTGGAAGCACGAAAAAAAATTAAACACAAATTATGGTTGCAATCTAAAAAAGCTAAGTAGTCATATATTTATCCCAAACAAAGCCCAAGTTTGAACCCTATTGAATACTTCAATAGAGCTTTATTTTCATGAGCTTTGATTTCAACAAAAATTTTAGTTCAAAATAGTATATCTTCAAATTTTGGGCTACGAACATCTTTTTTTTTTTTGTTTTTGTTTTTTTAAACCAAAACTAACACATTTTAATGGCACAATACCAACTGGTAACAATTTCAACTCAGAAATCCAAAATTAGAAAGTACATATTTTATACTACATAATACTAATACGTAAAC
>NW_021491062.1:0-698 GCF_001605985.2 Dendrobium catenatum | reverse complement strand
CGCCTCCCTCAAAGGTTGCTGCTGCTGCCTCTTTCTCCTCCTCATCTTCCTCGCCCTCCTCGCCGTCGCCATTGCCCTCGTCATCGTTCTCGCCGTCCGCCCCAAGAAGCCCCAGTTCGATCTCCAGCGCGTCGGCGTCGAGTATCTTCTGGTCGCGCCGACCGATTCATCCGGCGACGGGGTTACCTCGTACTCATCGTCTCCGGCGGCGTACCTTTCGCTGAACACCACGCTGCTGTTTACCGCAGTGAATCCGAACAAGGTCGGGATAAAGTACGGCGCGGCGGATTTGTACGTTCTGTACCGCGGCGTGCCGCTTGGGATCGCCGTCGTGCCTGGCTTTGAGCAGCCGGAGCACAGCACGCGGCTGGTCGAGTCGAGAGTGAGCGTGAGCCGATTCAATGTGCTGCAATCTGATGCGGTGAATCTTGTCCGCGACGCCGCCGTGAATGATCGCGTCGAGTTACGGATCACCGGCGATGTTGGTGCCAAGATCCGCCTGCTCGGGTTTACTTCACCTAGGGTTCAGGTAGGTGTTCGCCAGGCTTTCTCTATCATGCACCGCTACTTGCTATCCTACACATTTTTATTTTCTAATTAAGAGTAATGCTACCCTCTCTAAATAATTTCACTATTTTGTTTATTTATTTATAATTAATTTTGCCTATTTTTATTTGAGTTAAAAAACTTAAAAGTCT
>NW_021491061.1:0-2079 GCF_001605985.2 Dendrobium catenatum | reverse complement strand
TTAATCCGGCCAGCAAGAGACAAGTGCCTAATACCCCCAGGCCAGCGTAAATTACCGGATTTTCTGCAGTAAAGGGCTGAAATCCGCCTTACTTAGCCTCCTTAGAGCAAACCGAATACCCAAGTACTCCAATTCCTCCACCTTCCGACAGCCGGCTAGTCTAGCAAGCCGAGATCTGGTCGTAGAAGGCGTCGACCGGCTAAAGAGAATCATGGATTTGTCTTTGTTGATCTTCTGCCCCGTCCACGAACAGTAGTCCTCCAAGATCGACAAACACTTCCTCACATTGGGGATGGTGGAACCTGCAAAAAACAACACATCGTCAGCATAAAGGAAGTGGGAGACCAAAGGTCCCCCCGCCCTGATTTGTACCCCCAGCTCCCCAAATCTCTGCTGGAAATGCAGCGACAGCAGCTTCGAGCAGAGAATAAACAGGTACGGGGAGAGCGGACATCCTTGTCTAAAACCGCAGCCGGTCGTGATTGTCTCCAAGAGCTGACCATTGACATACACCGAGAACCGTGGATTGCGGATACAGCCAAGCACCAACGAGCAAAACCGCGTCGGAAAACCCATCCTCGTGAGCACAACTTCAAGCATCCGCCAGCTCATCTTATCGTAGGCCTGTTCCATGCAACCTTCAACGCCAGCCAGTCCATAGCCGATTTAGAGACTTTAAACTTGTTCATAATCTCTTGTCCAAGTAAACAATGCTCAGAAATGGATCATTTAGGGACGAACACAGCTTGTTCCTCCGAAATAAGGCTTGGAGCAAACCTTTCATCCGGCTCACCAGGAGCTTAGCAACAATCTTATAAAATGTCTGGCACAAACTTATAGGCCGAAAGTTGGATGGCCGAACCGGATGGTCAATTTTTGGTAGAAGAACCACCACTGTTTCCTTCCACCCGGTGTCCATAATACCCGTCGAGAAGAACTCCAAGCACGCGGCCGTGACCTGGTCCCCAACAATACTCCAGTATGCTTTGATGAAGGAAGCCGTCACCCCATCCCTGCCAGGCGCACGGTTCGGTCCAAGATCCCGAACAACATCCCAAACCTCCTCTACCGTAACCTCCCTAACAAGCCTTTCCGCAGCATTAGCCAAAATAGCCGTATGAGAGTCGAAGAACGGCCACCCATTCTCCGAAACAGGAACACCACACCATTTTTGTTCAAAAAATCTGTGGATTACCCCCATAACATCTGCCTGTTCAGACACAATATTACCGTCCGGGTCCTTAATTTGATTGATCGAATTAGACCTCCGCCGAGCCGAGGCCATCGAGTGGAAGAAGCGAGTGTTGTCGTCCCCTTCCTCAATCCATCTCACCTTCGCACGCTGTCTCCACCACATAGCAAGACGGGCAAGGGTAGAATTCAACAACTGGACTTTATACCTTAAGGCCTCATATTAAACCTCTGAAAGCCCTGCAGGAGAGCACTCCAGCTCCTGCAGATCCTTGATTTCCTTATCTAACTCATCCTTGAGTTGGTTTAGCATCTTAAGCTTGTTCTTACTCCAGAAGTAGAGCGATTTCAATGACCTATTACACTTCCTTTGCAGCTTACAGGCCTCCGAACCGGTATCCTGGACCTTCCATTTATCTGCTACTAATTGCCACGCCTTAGGGAACCCAATCCACGCTTCCTCGAATTTGATCCAGTAGGATGGAACCCCTCGCTGCTGCTCAGCCGTTGAGCACAGAATAGGGCAATGATCTGAGGCAAGCCTCGTCAGGTGAGTAACCCGCAGCTCCTGGAACACATCCAGAATCGACGAGCTGATCAGAAATCTATCAAGTTGGGAGGAAATCCTGCTCCTAGCATCCTTATTATTCGTCCAGGTAAACGCAGGGCCAATGAAGCTGGGGTCAACCAGGCCGTTGGTGTCCATAAATTCCCCCATCTCACCAGCAGCGGCAATGTAGCTAAACGGGCGCCCGCCCTTTTTCTCCACCTGAGATAAGATACAGTTAAAGTCGCCCCCCACCACAAGGGGAGAGCCAACCGAGTGGTGCGGGGTAATATCCTCCCAAACTGCACGCCTAGCGTGCCAGTCTTTATCAGCATAGACAA
>NW_021491060.1:0-363 GCF_001605985.2 Dendrobium catenatum | reverse complement strand
AAGTTTTAAAGTTAAATTAATGTTTTTTGTATTTTAAGTGATTTTTGAATTTTAAGAATTTTCTAGTTTATTTTAATCATTTAATTAAGGGTCAAAAATTAACTTTTTGATTAAGCTTAAATTTTAGAAAGTTGCTATTTTTATAAAATATTTTACCTTAAGATGATCAGTTAGTTTATAAGTTTACTGGATTTGGATTTTTTTACATTTAGTTATGTAGGTTTGAAGTTTTGACTTGAATTTTGACTTAAGTTTAATTGAATTGCTGTATTTTTGACTTTGAATAATTTATGAAGGTTTGATATTTTTGATAAATACTAGATTTTATTTTGAGTTGAATGCCTTCAAGTTTGGTTAATTTGG
>NW_021491059.1:0-316 GCF_001605985.2 Dendrobium catenatum | reverse complement strand
GGACGGCGAGGAGAACCAAGGATGGAGTTGCCTTGCGAAGGTGGAACATCAAGCGGAAGAGCCATCCCGGCCAAAGGCCAGGAAAGCCACGAAGAGAAGGAGCGCCGCCACGGGAGAACAAAACCCTAGCAGAGCTCAAAAAGTAGTCGCGCTGCTCTGTCCTTCTTTTAACCCATTGAGGGTTTCGGAAATAAAAAAATTATGTCTGCATATCTTGATTAGTTTTAAAAAGAAATTTTAAAGTTCTTGAATATGATTTTCTGAGTTATGATGTTTGACACTGATTTTTTCTTTCAAAAATTTGAGGGAGGGAAAA
>NW_021491058.1:0-396 GCF_001605985.2 Dendrobium catenatum | reverse complement strand
TGCTGACATTATCGTCCAGGATGATAGGTATATCGTCTTGTACGATCAGTACAATTTAAGCCCAATCATCCGGGACGATTTGAGACGATCATAAGAAATTTGTTCATATCGTCCTGGACGATAATATATCGTCCTGGATGATCAGAACAAATCGTGGAATATCGTCCTGAACATCGCCCTGAAAAACAGCTGTCTGCTGTCCAATCATCCAGCGTATCGGCCTGAACGATTTTGCGATCGTCTAGGACGATTTGATCATGCAATCAAGTCATAATTGCTTTCCTTAAATTCCAGAAAAATTTTGGAAAAATTGCCCTGCATCGTCCTAGACGATATTTTATAGTCATTGACGATCCACCTGGACGATGTCCAAAAATAAGTAATTCCTAAATAGAT
>NW_021491057.1:0-517 GCF_001605985.2 Dendrobium catenatum | reverse complement strand
GCTATCATTAATACGGGAAACTCCGGAGCCACCATTCCATTTGGTGGGCTACAATTCTCCGCAGCTACTGCAAGCACTGCTGCCGTTCCTGTATACGGCATTAACACTGAAAAGCCTGCCAGGAGGCCTTATGCTGTTGATGTTGCCGCTCGTCGCGTGCATCCACCACCACAGCGACCACAACCATCCCAAGTTGTTAATGCTAATGAGTTCCCCCAGAAGAGGGTCTCAGTCTTTAAAAGGCTATCAAATTCTGAAATCCCGACAACAAGAAGGGTCATGGCCGGTAAACAAATTTCTGTGATTCCTGCTTCTACCACCACTCTGCCGACTGGGATATCTATGCCTGGAAGGAATGATGCTGAGGCCTCCTCATCTGGAGGAAGGCCGTCAAGAAGGCAGAGGAGAAGGATGAACGCTGAGCTGCGAGCTCAGCAGTTGCTACAAGTCCACCCGTCCACACTGTCGGCTCAGGAACTGGAAGCGAGTGTTCCTACCCAGAATAAGTTTAAAAATT
>NW_021491056.1:0-2316 GCF_001605985.2 Dendrobium catenatum | reverse complement strand
GATGGAGGTCAGATAGACCGTTGTAAGGAGGGAGGTAGAAATGACGAGCATACATCCGGCATCGGGGTAGAGTCTGACAACGGATAGAAATCCGACGAAGGGTGGAAATTTGGCATCGAGTTGAATTCTGACGTCTGGTGAAAGCACGGTGAAAGCCCATCGACGGGCAGAAGTCCGACGATGGGTAAGAAGCTCTGCATTGGGCAGAATCCCAACGAAAGTCTGACGACGGGGAGAATTTTGGCATCGTGTAGAAGTCCAACGACGGGAGGAAGCTCTGCGTCGGGCAGAAGTCTGATGAAACTTCTGCTAGGAAAAATTCCAGTAACGGGAAGAAGCTTGACGTTGGACAGAAGTCTGACAACAGGCAGAAACTTGATGAAAGTTCGATGACGGGCAGGAGTCCGACGTTGGGCAGAAGTACGACCTCGAGAAGAAGACCGATAAAAGTTCATCAACGAGCAAAAGTCTGACGACGAGTAGAAGTCCGCTGACTAGCAGAAGTCCGGCGATAGGGAGAAGTCCGACGTCGGGTAGAAGTACTGTCGAGTAGAAGACCGACCAAAGTTCGTCGATGAGCAGAAGTCCGACGACGAGTAGAAGTCCGCTAACGAGCAGAAATCCGACGACAGGGAGAAGTCTGACGTCAGGTAGAAGTACGGCATCGTACAGAAGACCAATGAAAGTTCATCGACGAGCAGAAGTCCGACGACGAGTAGAATTCCGCTGACGAGCAGAAGTCTAACGATAAGTAGAAGTCCGACGTCGGGTAGAAGTACTGTGTCGGGTAAAAGACCGACGAAAGTTCGTTGACGAGCAGAAGTCCGATGACGAGTAGAAGTCCGCTGACTAGAGGAAGTCCGACGATAGGGAGAAGTCCGACGTTGGGTAGAAGTACTGTCAGGTAGAAGACCAACGAAAGTTCGTCGACGAGCAGAAGTCCGACGACGAATAAAAGTCCGCTGACGAGTAGAAGACCGACGACAGGGAGAAGTCCGACGTCGGGTAGAAGTACTGTGTCAAGTAGAAGACCGACGAAAGTTCATCGACGAGCAGAAGTCCGACTACGAGTAGAAGTCCGCTGACGAGCAGAAGTCCGACGACAGGGAGAAGTCTGACGTTGGGTAGAAGTACTGTGTCGGATAGAAGACTGACGAAAGTTCATCGACGAGCAGAAGTCCAACGACGAGTTGAAGTCCGTTGATGAGAAGAAGTCCGACGATAGGGAGAAGTCCGACGTCGGGTAGAAGTACTGTTGGGTAGAAGACCGATGAAAGTTCGTCGACGAGCAGAAGTCCGATGACGAGTAGAAGTCCGCTGACGAGCAGAAGTCCGACGATAGGGAGAAGTCCGACATTGGGTAGAAGTACTGTGTCGGGTAGAAAACCGATGAAAGTTCATCGACGAGCAGAAGTCCGACGCGAGTAGAAGTCCGCTGATGAGCAGAAGTCCGACGACAGGGAGAAGTCCGACGTCGGGTAGAAGTATGACATCGAGCAAAAGACCGATGAAAGTTCATCGACGAGTAGAAGTCCGTCGACGAGTAGAAGTCCGTTGACGAGCAGAAGTCCGATGATAGCGAGAAGTTTGACGTTAGGTATTAGTCTGTCGAAAGACCTGCAAGGCAAAAGTTCAGTGACATGAGGAAATTCAACATCAGGTAGAAATTTAACGTTGTGCAGAAGTCTGATGGAAGTCAAATGACAACATTCTAGTGACGTTAACCAAGGATGTATAATCTATCCGAGGTTGTTTATCAGAGCCTTTGCTCGATGATGTTAACCGTTATTGGATCCACCAATGATGTAAGACCTATCCGAGGTTGTATGTCAGAGCCTTTGCCCGATTATATAACATGTATGGAAGAGGTCTAGAGAATCCACCAAGGATGTAAGACCTATCTGATGTTGTATGTCGGAGCCTTTGCTCGACAATGTTAACATGTGTGGAAGAGGTCAAGATAATCCACCAAGGATATAGGACCTATCCGAGGTTGTATGTCAGAGCCTTTGCCCGATGACATTAACCTGTATGGAAGAGATTGAGAGAATTCACTAAGGATGTAGGACTTATCCGAGGTTGTATGTCGGAGACTTCGCTCGACGACGTTAACCTATGTGGAAGAGGTCGAGAGAATCCACCAATGATGTAGGACCTATCCGAGATTGTATGTCTGAGACTTCGCTCGATGACGTTAATCTATGTGGAAGAGGTCGAGAGAATCCACCAAGGATGTAAGACCTTTCCGAGGTTGTATGCCAGAGCCATTGCTCCATAACGTTAACTTGTATGGAAGAGGTCGAGAGAATCCACCAA
>NW_021491055.1:0-4732 GCF_001605985.2 Dendrobium catenatum | reverse complement strand
TTAACATCCCTAACGAACTTTCATGAAATGGTACCCAAACTCACCTAAAAGAAGAGGAAGACATCTTCTTTTAATTCACCCAAATTTTGTAAATGTTGAAGCTTAAGATTTGTATAATCACTCAATTGTCGCAAAAAAATGAGCCCTACAAGAGAATTTAGAAGTTTAGGGGAAAAGTAAAAAATCATAGTTATAAAGTGGTGGTGGGAAAAAGGAACCTTTTGCATGCATTATATCTATTGTCCAAAAATTCTTCACCAATATGAAGAAGCACCTCGATGACATGGTTTATGTAAGAGGGAGATGGTCCCATTTGATAATATCTCTAGCAATAACATTTATGGGATCTCTAATATGGAATATGATGAGTATTTAGCTTTTTGAAATTCCCATATTGACTTTGATGAAATTTTAAGGTTTTTATTATTCAAAATTCCAATACCCAATGGAAGCATGATGAGGACAAATTATTTAATTTCCCATCCTTTATTATGACCATAAAGAAAATGTTTTGCATTTTTTTTATTTCTTCAAAGATTATGACTAATAGGAACATTAGGGCTATTACCAAAGAAAGGGTTGTCTTCAATTTTTCTATCCAAAAAGGCATGTCCATAGATGTAGGAAAATTATTTTTGTAGTCCATTTAGTACATGATTAGAGGTTTCACCATTGTAGGGTATAAGAACCCAATTTTGTATTTGTACTATGCATATACATGTTGGAGTCTTAGAAGATTCTATTGAGGAGAAACTCCTGATAAAATTAAAAAAAAAAAAAATCATTCTAGGAAGCCTCGTGAGAGTTCTGACACCCCTACTAGCCTAACCAGCCTAGCAAGTCTAGGTTTAGAAACACCTAGAGTTTTAGGGTGTATAAATTTTATTAATTTAGGAGAGTGATTTAAGGATCCAATAGGATTTGGATGAGTTTATAGTGCATTAGGGAAGGACCATAAAAGACCGACATTTTCTACCAACAATATATACCCATTACAATTGTCTTTAATAGTATTACTCAATCTTACACAAGGTTCTAGACACTTTATTAAATATCTTGGCTAACAAATTTAGTGTGTCTCTGTACCAATTCATTCTTCCCACTTATTTGAGTGCCCTGCTTTGTCTCGTCAACATAAAAGAAGAGACAAGGAGAAGGGAGTGTTATTTTCTTTCTTTTCTTAATGATCTTGTTGCATTTTAGAGTCCACATAGAAAAGCAAAGCACCGTGAAAAGAGGCAGAGAGGTGTCGTGCTATTTAAAATTTATTAATATACATCTGTAAAAATCCTATATCTCACTAAACTATAGTTATATAATGTATCTTGTTATTATCCTTTATCCTTGATGTGTGATATTATAATTAATTTGTATTATCCTTAAAATTTTGACTATGGATTTAACTCTCGTTACAATTTGTTCAAAAGTATCTGGAAATTAATTTAGCTTTTGAATCACCGAATAACAACTTGAGATATTAAAATTGTCGGACACGCAACACATGCTAAACATCCTTTTGTAAATAAATATTAAACACTTTACCATATATGTTTATCTATTTTGCTCCATGAATGAAAAAGTATAGAAGATACTAATGTGTAATTTGGTGATGTTTAATTATTGTGATTGGATGATTCTTTTACATAATCAAATTTTATTACTTAGTACAAAAAGCAGCAACAATTGAAAATAAAATATAAAAGAATGGAATCTTAAATTTAACTAGGTTGTCCCTCAAAAGACAAAAGAAGTAAAAAAAAAATTAGAAGTCTATGTTACCCAAACTACAAACTAATTATATTATAAAACTTCTACTTAATATTGACTTCTGGTGGAAGTTTGTAGAAGGTTTAAATCACATGAAAGGAAATGCTAATATTTTAGATGCGCACATTAAAAAAACGATTGAAAGTGAGTTCTCGTGAAGAATAATATTTAAGAAACGCGTAAGATGAATGTTCACAACGTTCTCCTATCTTTATATACACAAATAGACACACATAATTGAGTGTCCTTATAAATATTCATAAAACTTGCGAAATTAACCAACTATAACGAACCTGATATAATTGGCAGTAGTTTTTTTACCGTTCCAAAATGGATGGTTAAAAATATAAATAGGATAGATATTAGAGTATCTTATGCTTGAACAGAGTATGTCTATTCTCTCTCGTACTCCTATGTAGCTTAACACCACCGATTTTGATCTGCTATATTAAAGATGGAATGATACTCATTGTGGATTTGCTTCCTATACATCATCTATACGCCTATTATGAGTTCTTAACTCAGGATACAAGGAATAAGGAGCTGAAGGTCAAACTCTATTTAAATAAGCAACTCTGATAGGAGCAAATAAAAAATATCAAAGAATTCTATAATATCACTAAGACGTTGCGTGTTACAAGGACTTAATATAATATCTAAAGTATACGTAAGGTCAATGTAACCGTCATATGAAATTATATTTGAACTAGCTTAATAACATATAGTAGAACTTCAAACAAGTAAAAATGAAAATAGATCCATGTATCTTATATTGGTCGATTTAGATTAAAATTCCTATAATAAATCTAAATGGAAGAAATATCATCTTTCTTCGCTAGTCAATTTTCCACTACCTCTCTTCTACATTACAAGATCCATATGAATTAGAACCTTCTGTTGTTGACAAACTCGTTCTCATAAAACAAATGTTTCTAATCATCCGGTAAATGAACAACAGGTCCTTAAACTATTTGAATATTATGATTTATATATTCTCTTGTCAATAATACTGAGTGCTTCATCACTCTCGTTTCTACTTCTCTCATTATACTTCATTAATTATGTCTGTGTACTGTTTTGTTCTGACTATTCCTTTATAAAAGTTCGCAAGAAAATGTAATGATACTAAATACTCTAATGCAATAAGGTATAATTATCTAAACCTAAAAAAGAATACCTATAATATTTATTTTTTGTCGTGGATATTAATGATATCTCTATAATCTAATGTGAAACCTATCTCAGCATCATCTAATCTGAGGATAGTTATAGCATAGCCTTAGTTATAAGAAGTCTATCATCCTTTTAACACGCATAGTTAGCACTCAGCTAGCATTTCACTGGTATTAGGAATTAATTTAAAATACCGCATGTCTATTTGCAAAATTCACGTGACAGTATTTTTTTCACATACGAGTATGTACGATTTAGTGGTGAATTTTTTTCATTTATCACAGAATAGAAATATAGTGAAAATTCAGTGTACCAACCTTTCTTAGAAAATGCTTCTTTAGTTGGGATCCAGCAGTTATAATAAAAATTCGTATCCCAATCAATATATCTATTTGGACATTATTTTATTTAAAATACCGATTATAAATTGCACTTGCCACAACATTTTATTTTCTAATATTGGCAACTACAACCAACCTACTAACAAGCACCTGATGCCTAGTTATAATAAAAAGAAACTCTATATTGTAGATTACTCTCATTATAATAATTAATATCCCCCTTTTCTCCTCGCTTGCACTGATTGTATCCACTGCTATTGAATTTAACAGCATGAAATTAACAATAGCAGATCACTGTCCTTCATCCTCCTTCCTTATATTATAATTTAATCTTTTAATCAAAAATTCCCTATATAACAGAGGTAGTCAGACATACAATAAATAACACTTACCTAACAATTACAATATAAACATGCAATAAGTCCGAGTTACCGCAACGTACAACGTCAAGTAAGAAATAAACACCGCCAACCTAAAACTAGGTCGGTCTGTCCGTTTATTACACTCAAATCTAAATAATGATTATCTTAACCGAGATGCATTACATCTTCCTGCTAGGACCTATAGATTCGCCGATTAAGTCTACTCAACTTATTAAGTTTAAATTTTCAAAAAAATAATTTAGTTACGAGCCTAAATGTAGACTTTCACTAAATGTTTTCCATGTATGTTGAATATTATTAAATGTTCATTTCCTAACGTGTATCTATAAATGCCCTAAGTCAAGTTTTCATTAACAGATACGCACTCCTCTTAAATTGGTTGTCCTTATGCTGATAAAAACAACTACATTTTACTATTGGAATAAATTTGTATACACTTTACATCCTCTTCTAGACTCTTTTTTGCATGAACTATGTATAAGTAGGACTCGTGAAGAGCAAATAAAAGAAACTAAAGTAATTTGAATGTTACAATCTAGAGACCTCAAAGGAGTTGATTATTTTTACACGCATTTGACACACAATTGACCTCTTTTTGCATAAAAAGATTCATTTCTAAGTTAGATATAACTTCATCAGCACCGGGGCTAGACCCGAGATATAGGCTTATTTCGGTTCCTATTTCATTTGCTATCTCTACCATAGATAGAAGACGACTCCTTTACTCGTTGTTTGTGTGTAACTGTTTTTAGTCCACTCAATCTGGTAGATATTGTCGTTAATCGCGTCAGTTTCATGAGAAAAGAATAACAATAGAAAATAAGGAAAAGCAAGGAAATAAACAATATTTAATTAATTTTTAATTAAAAATTAGGTGAAAAACCTATTGTGAAAAGATAAAAAATGAAGTGTACCTTTAACGTTTCGTCCTTTGTGACACGTGCTATCTATAATGGTATTGCTCTTTGTAACTCTTCTACTCTGACATATTTTTAAAATTTTCCAAAATTTACCTCTAAGTTAGTGTCCATCACATAGAATTCATATAAATTTTAAAAGGATAAGTTG
>NW_021491054.1:0-286 GCF_001605985.2 Dendrobium catenatum | reverse complement strand
AAATCTCCGGACTTCCTTGCCAAGAGAGGGGCCTCGGAAAACTGAGGGAAGGCCTCAATAGTAAGAATAGAGGGAGAATGAGGGTCTCCGGACTTTCTTGCAAAGAGAAGGGCCTTGGAAGACCAAGGGAAAGCCTCAATTGTAAGAATAGAGGGAGAATGGGGGTCTCCGGACTTCCTTGCAAAGAGAAGGGCCTTGGAGGATCAAGGGAAAGCCTCAATTATAAGAATAAAGGGAGAAGAAAAATTTTCGGACTTCCTTGCAAAGAGAGGGGCCTTGGAAGACC
>NW_021491053.1:0-392 GCF_001605985.2 Dendrobium catenatum | reverse complement strand
GTGAAATCAATATATAGCAACCAGAACATGGAAAACTAGTTTGCTCAAAATGTGATTGTGCTTCCCTTATTAAATTCATTTTAAGTAAAACGAATGATTAACTTTCACAGAATCTAAAGTCAAAAATAGAATGAACAAGAATATTGTATACTATAAGCTATTTAAAAAAATATTATCAGTCCTTTAAAACCTCTTTTAATAAGAACCTGCGCATAGTGCAGCTGCATTTGCTGCCACACATGCGCGAACCTCAGGAGGCTTTTCAATCCACCCACTTGCAACAAGCCATTTTACTGCTAGAACGGGCACAGGCAGAAAGTGGATGTGGTGCGAGTCTAATATGCTATCAACTAAGCATAGGATTGTTAACTTACAGACCTTAGATATATTAT
>NW_021491052.1:0-316 GCF_001605985.2 Dendrobium catenatum | reverse complement strand
CACCATTCAATTTTAGATACTCTATATCTGATTTTTATGCTTCTTTAATTTTTTCATGAAGAGTATGTTATATAATCATATGACCAAACAAACTCATATCACTATCAATAATGCTATCACTATCTTCAAATTTTTTAAATATCAAAAAAGAAAATCTATAGAAGTGAGAAATGAATGAGAAGTATCTGATGACTTCCTACTCAAGGCGTCTATAATAGTATTCACCTTATTGAGTTAATATTAAATTGATCGAATGTAATCCTTAATTAGATCTAACCACCACCCCTATCTCAAACATAGATCCTTCTGTGTCAGG
>NW_021491051.1:0-220 GCF_001605985.2 Dendrobium catenatum | reverse complement strand
TGGTATTGCATTTGATTGGTATGTTAAACTACCCAATTGGTTTGTACATAACTTTAATGACTTGAAGCCATATTTGTGAAGAGATTTTCCAGAAAAAAGCATCATATCATTATCGATGACCTACTAGTTTGCAAATAGAAACTTAGTGAAAGTTTGATAGATTATATCTTGAGATGGAGGAAGCTTAACATGAGATGTGAGCCACAACTACAATAACAAC
>NW_021491050.1:0-258 GCF_001605985.2 Dendrobium catenatum | reverse complement strand
CTCCTTTTTGATGATGACAAAATAATAATTATTTGATTAACACTTAAGATAATTTTTCTTCTAAGCTCCCCCTAACTAAATGAAAAATTTAAACAAGGGGTTCCCATAAAAATAAAAAAATATAAACCCTAAATTAAATAGAAACAAAAACTACTAAAACAAAAACAACACGAACAAAACATACACTCATTAGCACAATACAACACATACATACACGAACGAAATATACACACATTAACACAATACAATACATACATC
>NW_021491049.1:0-776 GCF_001605985.2 Dendrobium catenatum | reverse complement strand
TTATTTGAGTAAACTTTGTTGAATCTTAATGAATTTCATGTGCAATCCTTGAATGTTTCACATCAGTCTTGTTGTGTTTCTCTATCGAGAATTTGAACCAGATTTGAAAATCTATCACTCCGCATAAAATTATTATTCTATGTTGGTTCAATTATCTGAGAAATTTTCCTGCTAAGGTAAATCTTTACAGATTTACTATATTCTCTTCCATGAATTGTAGCATATGCAAAACCTACCCGAAGAAGGCTTCCATATCTTTTTCAACTACTAAACTATTAGAAAAATTTTGGGTATAACAAGAACAAATTGGTCTAATTTTAGATTTTTTTTTCCTTCTAGGAGGATTAAGGGTGACAAAACTAATAGAGTAAATGATTGAATTGTGTTTCTCTACGAATAGAGCTTTATCTCCTCTTGGTATAGCCTCTATTTGACTTTCAGTTTTCCTCCATTCTTTGTCATGAGCTTTTCATCTATGTTTTAAATACTTTCATCGGCTTATGATGAGAAATGTCTGATACAATAGTAACAAAGAGGGTGAATTCAAACACAAGAAAAATAAAAATAAGAAACGGACCTTTTCCAAGGAAAGAATCATGTGCAAATCCTAGAAATCCCATAACATTAGAAAATGGGAGTGCATGCGCAGCTATGATGCACGGACACGGACACGACACGACACGGACACGGGACACGGTTTTTTTTGAAAATATAGGACACGGGTACGGCGCTGACACGACAATACATTTTTTTATATATTCTATATATATTAATGT
>NW_021491048.1:0-344 GCF_001605985.2 Dendrobium catenatum | reverse complement strand
AAGAAAATAAATAATATTTAAATAAAAATAAAAAATATCCAAAAAGAAACTGGATGCCTCATGATGCTTACTAGGTACTCGTGATGCTTACTACATACCTCGTGGTGAGGTGTTCCTTGAGGCAATCACCTCAAGCTTTTTTTTGAATAAAGTTATATACTTAATATTTATTCTACTAATTTTAAGGCCTCTAACTTTAAAATATTTTTTCCATTGTTTTAAGTTTTTTATTTATTTCAATGGATATATCATTTGTTAAAATTGAACATTAATCACCCTACATTAAGAATCCTTATAAACATTTCTATGATCAATGCAAAAATATATGGACTCATTTTTTTATC
>NW_021491047.1:0-265 GCF_001605985.2 Dendrobium catenatum | reverse complement strand
GTAGTCCAAATAACCTCATACAAAAATGAGGTCAACACCACCATCTTTGACTTAGTCCTAGAAATAGCTTCCTTTCCTACATCCTGATTTTGTTCCTTCAAAAAATCAACTTTTGAAATTTGAATCATAATTGCTTCCTCTTCTCCTTATTGATTTTGAGAAATTTCAATTTTTGAATTCTCTTCTCCTTCCATGATTTGAGCATCAAATTTTGAATAAGTAGAATCAGGAATGGCTTGGTAAGCAAATAATTTAATAGCCTCAT
>NW_021491046.1:0-205 GCF_001605985.2 Dendrobium catenatum | reverse complement strand
CAATTTCTTTCCAAATTTGGAAATCTATTTTTGGAAATTTTCGAATAAATTCAAATTTTAAATTAAGATTTTATTTGGATTTTATTTCAGAATTTTTCAAAACAAATCCTAAATTTGGAAACCTTCTCTCCCTCTCCATAACTCTCTCCCCCCTTAGCCATGCTGTCAGCCCCCCATTATGCTCCCCTTTAATTACCCCATTAAC
>NW_021491045.1:0-213 GCF_001605985.2 Dendrobium catenatum | reverse complement strand
GTCAATTTTAAGAGAAATAAGACCTCTTGAGGATTTAGAGTACCTGAATTTGTGAATGATCTCTTGAGCTATCATAACATGATTCGTCAATGATCTCCCTTTTAAGAACGCCGCTTGCTCCTTATAAATCAATTTAGGTAGAATAGATGCCATTCTATTCATTAGCACCTTAGCTTCCACCTTATAAACAGTATTGTACAAACTGATTGGCCT
>NW_021491044.1:0-215 GCF_001605985.2 Dendrobium catenatum | reverse complement strand
GTTTGCGTTAAGTAAAGGAAGAGAGAAAAGGGATCATTAGGATCATCGGTGTCGGATGGATCGGTTGCATCCCAGATTGGTGCTTCGTCTGCGATGTAAGCCATATACAAATGTTCCACTAACTCATCCTCTGGTAAGGGAGAGTCAAGTGGTGGAGGCTGTGTTGGCATGTAACTTGAGAATGAGAGACGAAGTGAGCCATCCAGTCGTTGATG
>NW_021491043.1:0-4077 GCF_001605985.2 Dendrobium catenatum | reverse complement strand
AAAAATTGACCCGTTTGTAAAAATGGGTCAGGTTGACCCGAACCCGAATAATGCTTACAAACGGGTCGGGTTGACCCGAACCCAAATATTGCCGGGGCAGTTCCGGGTTTGACCCGAATTCAACCCATGACCCGAAATTGACACCTCTAAACTATATATCAAATTTCTAGTAGTGATTAATTGTGTGCTACTGTCATAGCGGTCTTCTGCTCTACCAATGCCGCCTATAAGCCTCCGCCCCGTGTCAGCCGCTCGCTAGATCTTATACATTATGTATTTACAAAAAATGCCATCATTCAAACAACTGAAATCATTTTTTATTCAAATTGTGCAGGAAACGCCAGTAGCTCCAGTAACGACCCTAAAGGATCTGCTCTGAAAATGTTAAAATGTATTTTTTTTTTTCCCCTTTTCATCATGTCGAGAAGAATCCTAGCAGCTCAATTTCCTTGAGCTCTCTAACAGGAAAGGAAATTTTCCGAGCTATCTGAACTAGTTCAATTATCAGATTACCAGTTGATATGATGCTATCTGAACTTACTCCTGCATCTTGTTATTTTGCTAACTTAATTAGTAACTCATTACATATTGAGCCCAATTTCACTTGTGCGGTTGATTTGCTTAACTTGTTTGTCAACATGAAAAATGAAGAAGAAATGAATAAGACGAGAGACAAAATAATTGAAATGTTAATATATACAAAAACAAAGATATGATTACAATAAATTTGTCAAAAAAAAAAAAAAATGTTAGCACCTATAATCTTAGGGTTTATTTGTGATGGTTGTAATATTTTATAAGGTTGGTCATGAAATTGCTACGCGTAAAGCAAATTAGCTAATTTGGTTGCAAAACAAACAGCTTTTCATCATAAAATTTTTTAGAAAGCAGTAAGAAAATATTAGGCAAACGAAATTGTGGTTGTTGTCTAAAAAAATAAAGCAGTGGAAAAAAAATATCCTCAAACAAAGTCTCAGGCTTTGTTTGGGACGGCTTTCTTTATGCTTCTTAAAGCAGCTTTTTAGTACAAAAATTAAAATTTTTGTACTAGAAAGCTGATATAAGAAACATAAAGAAAGTCGTCTCAAATGAACCCTCAGCCAACTTGAAAGTCGTCCCAAATGAACCCTCAGCCAACTTGAATATGTTTAGGATTATTTTGGCAATTAAATGAGTTCAGAAGGATGATCATGAAGAAGATGATGATAATGATAATGATGACGGTGGGTGATGATGATGAGATTTTTCCAGCTATTGGGCGATCATAAGCAATTATTAAAACTGTTAAACTAATGATAAATTCAAGAATAGCATGGGTATTAAAAGAATCACTCTTAAAAAAAAAATCAAATCAAATGTGCATAATCAAGTAGTAGCATACTAAAAAAGAAGTCTAATAATAACATTGCATTAGGCACAAGGCATAAAAAAGTTGAACTTATTCATCAAAGCCTAAGATTTATTTGCATGTGTCCTGCATAAGGACAAAGTTAATTTCATAAAACACTCAAAACAAGAAAACATGAAATTTTTAGTATTCTGCTCAAATTTAAGTAGATTTATAGTCAAAAATACATAAGACGAATGCAACATTGTCTCCTTAATCTAACCATTCAGTCCTGATAGAAATTTAGCATGGTTAGATTAAATAGCAACTTCGACAGAACGAGCACACAAATCATAGAAATGGAGAGGAAAGCGACAACTGCAGCAGACTATCTGTTTTGTATTAAGAATGATCTTCAGAAACCACTCTTGTCATGAAGTTCTCTTTCTATCACGGCTTGAATCTTTGGTGCATCTTCACTAACTGATTAAAGAGAAGGAAAAAATGCAAGACTAAGGTGCGGCAATAAAAATTCTTAGATATAGTTAGACAAAGAAGTATGATTGAACAAGAAAAAAAATGCACTAGCAAGACCAGATGTCAAACAAGAGCTCAAATACGTGGAAGTTCAATAGAATACATCTTGCTCTCCACTTTAAAAGCACGGTAGCATATGTAAGAATCCCGGCTGAGTGAATGAGAGATATATTAAGTCTTTGTTTGGGACGATTTTTTTTTACTGCTTCTTAAAGTAGCTTTTTAGTACAAATTTTTTAATTTTTGTACTAAAAACTTCTTTAAAAAGCAGAAAGAAAGCCGTCCCAAACTAAGCCTAAATTTGACGTTCAAGGGTAAACCAATTCTGAATCTTCAGGCAAAGATTCCGGTTTCGTTTGGGACGGTTTTCTTATTGCTTCATAAAGCAGCCTTTTAGTACAAAAATAAAAAACTTTATACTAGAAAGCCGCTTTAAGAAGTAGAAAAAAAGTTGTCCCAAACGAAACCTCAATCGAAGGGCTTCATTTGTTCTTTGGAAGTTAGAAACATGCTTAAAAAATGATGAGTTTATTAGTTCCATCATTTGTTTCTACATAGTTGAAAATCAATATGAATTGTAGACTACACAAAGACATCTAAAATCTCTAAGTGATTAGTCCATTTTTACATTCACAATAAATGAAAAATGAGTCATGTTTTTCTATTTACAAGCAACAAAATGAGCGTCAAGGATAGTATGCATGGAATTCATCTTCTCTAAACGATATTTTCCATGGACTGACTGATGATAATGTAAGCAGGAGTATTCATATTTAAGCAGCTACCAACATTTAGTACACAGTATTGTAGTTCTGTGGTAAACTATCCTCAAGATAGACGTACATGAAATGACTCTAAGAACAAAAAATTTCCAAAGAGAACTAACGTAGATAGTCAGATATGTACCGGTTTTATTTCACCAACCGTCAAACATTCCTTTTTTATGATTAAGAAACCAATAGTCCTATTACTCCAATTTATTTGCTCGCAGTGGAAAATCATATAATCTAACCTCAAACTTTTCCAAACACTCTGAATCCTCATATAAAATATTCTCAGCCACAATATCAATTATTCTCAGATCAACCACTTAAATCCTTTTTCTTCTAAACTTCGATAACGAATCAGCAATTTATCGTCTGCTAGCCATGTTGTGCATTGAAATCTTAATTGGATAGAATTTTAGGCTTTGTTTTGATCACCAAAAATGTTTAACATAAGAGATTATAAATGCCGCAAAATAAACTTTCAATTTCAGATCCCAGATTGATAGTTGAATTCGACTCCCCAACAAATTTTTCCCATTCAAAAACAACTCATACAAACCAAGTCAATCCTCTGAAATCTGTTAGGTATTTTGGATGCTCAGAATATTATTGAATACTAATTTAAATGTAATGCCTATCAAGCTATCCAAATCGTTCCTAGTACAAAACCTGATATATAATTACATCCCTTCACTAATATCGAACATCCTTCAATAAAAGACCTACTTTTAAATAATATCACCAAATATTCACCAAAAACCAGATGATTCTATGGGCATATTGAATTAAGAAGCTAAAGACTGCAACAGTTCAATATAGCAAGCCTGCTTTTGGGAGGTAAACAACAGTTTAATTCAAGTACAAAGAGTAAATCAGAAGCAGGAAGTATCAAATAATCAAAGGCATGGCAGATCATTGTACGTGCTACGACCAAAAACATCTAATCTTACACAGGTATGGGTGTCAAGAAATAACCTGACCATACCATAAAATGACCAAAACAGCTCAACCCATGTCAAGAAACAAACATACAACTCAACCTGTGAAAGTTTCTAGTCATTTCTGAAAGAAGTTGCAAATAATTCGAGAAATAAGGTCAAATTCTAGATTGATAGAGGATAGGATCCAATGACGACCAAGGCCTGGCTTTTTTTTGGCTGAAACCAAACCAGCCAAACGGATTAGTTTAGAACTGCTTCAAGAATTTCTTGTTTGGATCAGGACAAGTTTGCTCTACCTCAACATGAACCATTTCTCAAATGAGTTCTTTTAGGGATCAACAAGTTTTTATTTGCTTGGGTTAAGTTTTTTGTGCCAAACTAACAAATTTTTGGTTTAGATTAATGTTGACTGAGTCGGCTCAATTTTGAGTCAAATTTGAATACACACGGATTGACACCTTATACAATAACAACATCAAGCCTTTATCCCACTACTTGGGGTCGG
>NW_021491042.1:0-315 GCF_001605985.2 Dendrobium catenatum | reverse complement strand
ATTTACACTTAAAAATCCAAAATTCTACAATAAAATATTATATTCAATATTTTTACTATTTTATTCAGTGATAGAATCTCCATAATTATTATTTTTATTTCAGTATGATAATTATTACAGTTAAAGTAAATAGTATTAATTAATTACAAGTAAGCATACTTTCTCGAGGGTTCAACAATATATCTATTTCTTTATTACTTGATTTGGCACGTATACTTGCTTAAATTAAGTTGGATTTTATTACTTTTATATCAAAAAAATTTAAGCATTATTTAGAGGTGATAGAGCCCTAGATTTTTATGCAATTCAAAAGTT
>NW_021491041.1:0-503 GCF_001605985.2 Dendrobium catenatum | reverse complement strand
AAGCCCTCTCTCCCTTTTCATTGAACCCACGAAGCACTAACCTATCGGTTCAGAGCTTGCTAGTATCAACTCTGAGGTATGCGAGGGTTTTTATGTTCATTATGTTGACCGATACACCCAGATCAACGAGGACTCTTGATAACTTAAAATTTCCCACATCTACAGTAATGTGAAGGGGACGATAATGGTCAGCATTTCTCAAGAGCAAATCTTCATCTGAAAAGGTAACTACAGGAACCTCTTTGAAGTAGAATGCCTCACCTTTTGAAGTTACAGCCAACTGGGTTAAGCAAATCTTGGGGTCTTGAAGCGCTTTAGTTAAAGACTCCCTCATCTCTTTAGAGAGAAGGAGGGCGTCATAAATACTTAATTTTGCTGGAAACTTCCTAAGGTGGGCCAAAACGTTGTAATCAACCTTAGGAACGACAGACTCAAAACCCGGAGGAATTAAAGGAAATTCTGATTTCTGAGGGGAATTTGGATTTAAATCTTCGAAGGGAATT
>NW_021491040.1:0-361 GCF_001605985.2 Dendrobium catenatum | reverse complement strand
AGTTTTAATTTGCATACCTTATGTCAATCACTTTTTAAATTAAATTTTCAAATGGATTTCATATATTTACTTACATTTCTTGTCTATTTCTTCTTCACTTTTTGTTGTTGTAAAAAAGGGGGAGAAATTATTATATTTGTATGTTTGTATTTTAGTTTTGTGTCATTTGGTTTGTGTTATTAGTATTGTCTTGTATTTTTATTTTTTTGTAATTTTTTTCTTGTTTGTTTATTTAAAAAAAAAATTTGAAAAACAAAAATTGTGTTCTTTAGTTAAAAATGCATCCTTATTTTCATGTATTCATCATTTCTTGGGGAGTTTAGAAGATTTTTTAAATTGAAATCATACAAACAATAATTGT
>NW_021491039.1:0-1462 GCF_001605985.2 Dendrobium catenatum | reverse complement strand
GCTTATTTTATGCCCTTTATCACTTGAATGGCTCTTTAGCATCTTTTGATTTTTAATACACTTTGTGTATTTTTTTTTATTTGGCATCATTGCGCATCTTTTGGTTTGGCATCATTGGCCACTTTTTTTTATTTTAAAAAAATATGCTTTCTTTTTTATATTTTTAAAACTAAAGTAAACCCAAATTATTGTCAATACGAACAACTTGATTAAGAAAATTTTATGATGGATTCAACAATCTTGCAAAAGATTTCTATGCGATAAAAAAAATGTAGGGAGATAAAAAAAATCAGTTTCAAAGTCCAATTTAAAATATGATAAAGATTTTGAATCAAAAGTAAAATAACCTATTTAAGAAGAGAGAAAGAGAAACAAAATCATGAGTTTCCTTCCTCTGACTGTTTTAGAGAAGACAAACACAACTTACTAAAAATTTCAAGAAAAAACAGGAAGTAGATTTTTTATTTTTAGAAAAGTGAATGTGTGTGTTGATCAGAGAAAAAATTTCACATAAACAAAAAGGAATAAACAAAAACGAAAAAGCACAAAAAAAATAAAACGACAACAAAAAACACGAAAGGGTTTTAACCATTTTGTACAGGACAATTAACGAGAGTTTCGTCCAGGTACGAACCATGCTTTTCGTCTGGACGAACAGTGCAAGGTGAGAATCCAGAGACGTTCGTCCCGGGATGAGTATAAAAATCGTCCTGGATGATTAGGACTTAGAAAAATTTTCTCCCAGCTTGTTCGATCCATTGCTCTTCCTAGGGGTTAATTAACATGATCGTCCCGTACGAACTAGATTCTTCCCGTATGATCAGTTCACAAAACTTGTTCCCCCAAGAGTGTGTGTTGTGATTTTTCACTCAATTACAATCACTCCCTCTCATCTCAAAACTTATAATTTACAAATGAATATTTGCTAAATTTGATTTGAAGTCTTCATCGCTTGGAGTTGATTTTTTTGAAATATTAGTACACACTAGAGAAAAAAACAAATCTTACAAAAAGTGTTAGGAGATATATAAAACATAAATATTTGAAATCATCAAAATAATACAAGTTGCAAGAATGTAAAACATGCAAATAGCAACTTTCTCTACAGAAACCCCATCCAAGGATCTTCTCCCTCTCAAACTCTACCATTTCCTCTCTCCCTTTCAAGTTCTCTCTTCAAGTTTTTTTTTTTCAGAAGAACGAAGACACAATGGTTTCCTAAGACACTTTTCAAGTGCATTGATAAATCTTAAATAGATGACTTTAAAAGAAAACCCTAAAAATCAATTCAGCCGTCAAAGATCGTACAGTATGCCTAATGATCGTCTAGTAGGATGTGTTGAATTTGATCTATTAGTAATCACTACAGGAAAATTACTCATTTCCGGCGGCTTTTTCCGGCGGAAATTGAACCTTTTCCGGTGGTTTTGTAGTTTACCGGCGGTTTTCCGGCGGTTAAGTT
>NW_021491038.1:0-1499 GCF_001605985.2 Dendrobium catenatum | reverse complement strand
AAAAAAAATGGACGGTATTAGAAAAGATAAGAGTACATATTGCCATATTACTATAATAAAAATACCCAAATTATAATTTTATCAAGATTTTACCACTTGGGTGGTATTATTGTAAATAGTTTGGTGATATTTTGTAAATAGTATTTTGATAGAGATAGACCTAAAAAGATTTAGGCTTCATTTTGGATAACTTTTTTGCTATTTTCTAATATCAAAATTTTTTAGTTAAAAATTTGTACTATAAAGCCGTTTTAGAAAGCAACAAAAAAAATCTGTCCCAAATAAAACCTTAATTAGAAAATATTTAAAATGGCCTTTTTTATTAGATTTAAAGGAGAATATGATTCTTAACAACATACAACAACAACATTAAGCCTTTATCCCACTACGTGGGGTCGGCTACATGATTCATTTTTCTCCATTGTGTCCTATTAAAAGTCAAATTCTAGTTTAAATCTAATAAAGAAAAGTCATTTTTAATATTTTCTAACCAAATTTTTTTAGGTCTACCCCTACCTTTCTTAACATAAGTCAAATCTATACATCTACTCTCCTAACCGGGTCATCGGAAGGCCACCGTTTTATGTGACCAAACCATCTAAGGCGACTCTCTCTAATCTTATTTTCTACAACATACAATAGAGAAAAAAGATTCATATAGCCGACATCATGCAGTAAGATAAACACCTATTGTTTCTGGTGGTGATATTTTGTAAACAGATAAAATTTGAGCGTTCAAAAAAGCTGGACCAAAAACAAATCAAGACAGCAACGGCAAACACAAGTATAGTAAACCAAGTCAAAAGCCATCAGAAGAACCAACCTGGCTCCAAAGCATCTCCGCATAGATTTTGTCATCCTCACTTTCTTCTGCAACATACTCCGACGGTCCAATTACTTCCTCATCAGCAACATCCTCCTCATCCATTCCTTGACAGTCTTGCTCCGTCAACTCAGCCACCGCCCCTCGCATGGCAAACGCTGTAGCTGGCCTGTCGCCGCCACAGTACCTCGGCGCAGGCATCACAAATGGCAACTGAAAATCATCAAGATTGCATAAATTGCCAGAGTCTCCTTCCACCTTGCTGGGCGGGGGAACAATTAAGAGGATGCCCAGCTCATAATTGAATATACGTAATCTTGCAGCAGAACCTGCTTCCACTGTTGAAGGGGGAAGAAGACGACCCCAGGCTGCCGGGCTGAAGTTATGGGATCCACAGTATATCCAACCAAACGCTGAGGTGCTTGTCGAAGACTGGAAGCGCCGCCGGGCCACCTGTTCGCACAGAACTCATTAGCATCTGAGCAATTGTAGCTCAGGAGTCGAGAAAATCATGGCGATACCTTAACGTGCATTGGATATCCAATTCTGTATGGAGGGTTTGGAACTGCGTCGTAAAGGATACCGGTAGTTCTCAATCTTTGCCAAGTATTCTGTGGAGAGAAGCATATAAACGATACGAAAATATGTAAAATAAGGATGTTAAAGAAAATTGTAT
>NW_021491037.1:0-510 GCF_001605985.2 Dendrobium catenatum | reverse complement strand
ATGAGGAACCTCGGGGGGCTGAGGAGGAGGAGGCTCCTGTTCCCGCTCCTGTTCCTGATCCTACTCCTCTTCGACAGCACTCACAGTTTGACCAGTTAGTAGAGAGGTTTGATCGATGGGAGACCCATTTTGACGCTTACGTTGCTGCACAGGAGCAGCATCATTCTGAGGACATGGCCCGCTATGAGCAACAACTCACAGAGGACTTAGCCTGTTTTAATAGCGACATTACTCACCAGCAGCAGAAGCATGACCAGGACATCGCCTGGTTCAATGCTCAGTTTACTACGCTAGCTAGCTCCTTTTAGCAGCCACCTCCACCACCTCCATCTGATGATCATGATCCCTCATTTTTCTAGTTTTTTGTTTTCTGTTTTCTATTTTCTGTAGTTTTTCTTATAGTTTGTTTTAGTTTCTGTTGTGTTTTTTTCCTTTTTCTTTATGTGTGTCTAGGACCCTTTTTTTGTGATAACAAAAGGGGGAGTAGGATGTGGTAGGAAAAATTGATGC
>NW_021491036.1:0-218 GCF_001605985.2 Dendrobium catenatum | reverse complement strand
CCTGTATTTCCTTTCAACCCAATCCTTGAAAATATAGTAATCTTCAATGGGATGGCCCAGCACTCGGTGATACAGGCAGTAGTTCGGGTCACTAGTTTCTTTCGACTCCTCTGGCCTCTTGCACTCCGGCAGTTCTAGGCCTGCTTTTAATGCTTGTCAAAATAACTTTGTGACACTCTATCTTTTGAATGGATATTCTTTATTCATTTTATCTTTGA
>NW_021491035.1:0-264 GCF_001605985.2 Dendrobium catenatum | reverse complement strand
CTTAAGTATTTGGAAGACAAAGGTAAACGTTTAATTTGCTCCGTCTCATTTCATGCCTCTTCGCATTCTGATCCTCTTCATTTATCTATTCGCTTCATCTTCTTCTCATGTTGTCTCGGTTCAGCTAGATTTTTTTTGAAAGAATTGCTAAAAAGCTTCTTGGCCTTCCTCTCCTCCTGACCGATCGAAAGTCACAAGGGGAGCTCAGGCTCATCTTCTCATCTCATCACATCATCTACTTGGCGTCTTCATTCTCATGCTTCG
>NW_021491034.1:0-238 GCF_001605985.2 Dendrobium catenatum | reverse complement strand
GTTTTGGGCAATCAGTCTTGATATGACCTAGTTTCCTACATTCATAACAAATCACTTTATTAGAAACCTTGTCATTTCTGTTAAACATACCTCTATTCCATTGCTAACGTCTCTTCTTCTTCCTCTTTAGAAAGCTTCTGAATTTTCTAGTCATCAATACAATTTCGTCTTCATCCTCAGGTTGTGAGTGTTCACTCTCATACTCTTCCACTTTTAGTGCTATATTCTTCTCTTTTCG
>NW_021491033.1:0-211 GCF_001605985.2 Dendrobium catenatum | reverse complement strand
TCGGTATTTGCTCAGGATTTGCTCGGTATTGCTAGGGTACAACTGTGTTTTGAAATATATCCAAAAGGTCTTCACAGAGCGGTACCGAGTTGTATGGCATAAATAATATTTCAAATACCTAACAAATACCGAGTTGTACCTAGTTTTTTCTAGCAATACCGAGCAAATACCTACCAATACCGAGCAAATCCTTAGCAATACCGAGCAAATC
>NW_021491032.1:0-333 GCF_001605985.2 Dendrobium catenatum | reverse complement strand
AACCACCGCCTAACGCCGTTGCTCTGCCGAACCACCGCTTGACACCGTGTGCTCCACCGGACCACCACCTAACGTCGTTGCTCCGCCAAACCACCGCCTGACGCCGTGTGCTCCACCGGACCACCGCCTAATGTCGTTGCTCCGCCGAACCACCATATGACGCCCTGTGCTCCACCGGACCACCACCTAACACTGTTGCTCCGCCGAACCACCGCCTGACATCGTGTGCCCCACTGGACCACCGCCTAACGTCGTTGCTCCGCCAGACCACCATCTGAGACCCTCACCTTCTCTAGATGCCCTACGTTTCTCCAGACCTTCACCTGAAGCTCT
>NW_021491031.1:0-231 GCF_001605985.2 Dendrobium catenatum | reverse complement strand
TAAGGGACTAAAGAGTGGCAGGCATGTTGGTCAGGCCGAAAGGTATTACCAAAAACCTATGATACACCGACACTTCTCCTAAAAGAGGTGTGTAGTGTCCGACATATATCTGACAAGACACACTTCCGACATACCTCTGATACATGTCAGACACAACTAGAATGTATCTGATTAAAAAAATATTAAATACAAATTGGACACGTGTGTTTTAAATATTTTATTAATTCTTTT
>NW_021491030.1:0-245 GCF_001605985.2 Dendrobium catenatum | reverse complement strand
CTAAAAGTTTAGCTCAAATATGATGAACTACTAGACTGAAGGGAAGCCAAAATTTAATTTATTTTGACAAGTGTTGACCCCCCCTTTGTCTACATCAGATTTGAGAGAGTCGCATTAGATGGTTTGGTCACATTAAACGGCGGCCTTCCTATGACCCGGTTATGAGAGTAGATGTATTAGATTTTACCTATGTTAAGAAAGGTAGAGGTAGACCTAAAAAGACTTGGTTAGAAAACTATTAGAAA
>NW_021491029.1:0-259 GCF_001605985.2 Dendrobium catenatum | reverse complement strand
AATAATGTACAATGGAGGAGAAGAAATCTTTCATTAGGAAGAGAAACAAGCAGAATTTTACCTGTACAAGTAGAGATTGGTTAGAGTAGATAAGACAACCTAGGGTAAGAATCGGTGTCTGAGATCGGCGAGAGAGAAGCGTAGCCTCGAGTTTGCGAACAGCAGACGACGAGTTGACTTCCTGGGAGCGAAAACTGACGGGAGAGAGAGAGGTTGGGATTTCATGCGACTTGGAGAGGAGGCTGGGATTTCGTGCGAA
>NW_021491028.1:0-226 GCF_001605985.2 Dendrobium catenatum | reverse complement strand
GATTTGAAGTAATTAAACATTAAAAAAATGATGGTAAGTTAATTATGTAGCCATGTCATTCAGGCCGAGAGGAGTTTAGCTTCACTTTTATTTTTGGTCTGGGCAGCATTGTAATTTGTAAATTTGAACGCTAGCGTATTTATTAGAGCACATGCTGGGGTAGTTATTTATGTGCTTTGATATCTCACAAACACTCTTGAATGCATTTGCAATGTGTATTTATACA
>NW_021491027.1:0-1318 GCF_001605985.2 Dendrobium catenatum | reverse complement strand
GACGGGCAACAGAGGTCAGAAGGACTGTTGTCTAGCGACAGAGGTCATAAAAATCATAATTGGCGGGCGACGGAGGTCAGAAGGACCATATTAGGAAGGCAATGGAGGTCTAACATCAATTGGTGGTCTTGCAAAAGTTCGGTGTTAGTTGGTGGCTGGGAAAAAAAACTAGCATTAATTGACGGTCAGGTAGAAGTCCAATGTCAATTGGTAGCCAGGTAAAAGTCTGGCATCAGTTGGCGATCGGGTAGAAGTCTGACAATAGGCATAAGTCCGACATCAGGTAGAAATTCGGCGACGGGCAGAAGTTCGATATCGGGTAGAAATCCGGTGACAGGCAGAAGTTCAGCGTCAGGTAAAAGTTCAACGTTAGTTGGTAGCCAGTAGAAGTCTAGTGTCAGTTGGCCGTCGGGCTGAAGTCTGATTATGCATAGAAGTCTAGCGAAGGGTGTAAGTCTATTGTCTTATAGAAATTTGATGACATACATAAGTCCGGCAATAAGTAGAAGCCCTTTATTTTTTTAAGTCTGATGAAAATTCAGAGACATGCAGAAGTTCGACGACGGGCGGAAGTCTAACGTTGGTAAGAAATATGGCAATGGTTAAAAGTCCAATGTCGGGTAGACATCCAACGTCACTTGGTAGCTGGTAGAAATCCGGTGTCAGTTGGGAGTCGGACAGAAGTCTAATGACGGACTGACGTCCGATAATGGGCATAAGTCTATCATATGGTAGAAATCTTGTGATGGGCGAAGTCCAGCATTAGGTAAAAGTCTGATGAAAGTCTGGATACATGCAAAAGTCTGGCGGCATGCGAAAGTTTGATGTTGGGTAGAAATCTGGCAACGAGTGGAAGTTCGATGTTGGGAAGAAGTCCAACGTCAGTTGGTAGCCAGTAGAATTCCAATGTCAATTGGGGATCAGACATAAGTCCTACGAAGGGCAGAAGTCCGACGACGGGCATAAGTCCGACGTCGGGTAGAAATTCGGTGATGGGTCATAGTCCTGCATCGAGTAGAAGTCCGGAGACAGGCATAAGAACGACAACAGACGGAAGTCCGGTGTCGGGTAGAAATTTGATGATGTTCGGTGGACGGGCATAACTTTAGCGTCAGTTGGTGTTCGAGTAGAATTTCTACTTCGGTCAGTTATTGGGGCAGAACTCCAGTGTCGGTCGGCTATTGGATGAAAGTTTTGAGGTGGTCAAGGAGGAGTCTCTTCCTTCTCTTCCTTTTCTTTCTTTTCTTCTTGCTTAATTCCAGCATTTGTTGGTGATCGGGTAGAACTCTTGCGTAGGGCGGCTGTCGAGTGGAAGTCT
>NW_021491026.1:0-287 GCF_001605985.2 Dendrobium catenatum | reverse complement strand
GAATTTGAACGCGCCATGTCACCCGGGGCCTAGTGCATCCGGGTGATGTGGCGCGTTCGGATTCGCCTCCGGATGATTCAAATGCCGCACGTAATAATCTCTCCTCAAACAAATAAGATCTATAGCCGCTGCCACTAAAGCACGATATTTAACTTTACTAAAGGGTCGGGCAATTATCTTTTGCATCCGGGTGATATTTAACTTGCCAAGTGATTAAATTCTTTCCAACATAAGCGCAATTTCCTTGTTGTAGATAAGGTAGCAAATTCCAGCTCATGAGCTTCAAC
>NW_021491025.1:0-213 GCF_001605985.2 Dendrobium catenatum | reverse complement strand
CCGCCTCTAGCCTCACTGTGCCAAAGCTTTACTTACCGTCATCTACACGAGTGCCTATTACAATCCCTAGCTAAGCACTAGCCGCAAGAAGCCCTAGATCCAGCTGCCTCCTTACCGACCAAGCCTTCTAATTTCTTCAATTGAGAGAGAGAGAGGGAGAGAGTGCTTTCTTTCTAGTCAAAAAATTGCCCTAGAAGACCTCATATGCCTCCC
>NW_021491024.1:0-1002 GCF_001605985.2 Dendrobium catenatum | reverse complement strand
AAGAAGATGCATGTAGCAATATTATTACGAGAAAAAAAGAGAACTAAACAAGGTTATGTTCATCACATTCCTCCTTCAACACTTGTTGAATGGAGGAATGTTATTAGCTACCAAATTATCCCAAATAAAATCACCCAACCTAGCATGGTTAGCACAACAATCGGCTAACTTATTACACTTTCTATTTACATATTGAAAAATGGCAAGATCAAAATTTCTAAGAAAGAAAAATTCATTAATAAGATGACTGTTACCTTCGGAAGGTCCTCCATTGAAGATCTTGTGTATTTGCTTCATGACATTGATGTTGTCACCTTCAATTATGATTCCTTTAGCATCATACATCCATTCTTGAAGCACCTTATTTAATGCCATAAGAGCTTCTAATTCAAGTGCAGAGATATACCAATGGTATCTTTTGAAGCCAAAAGCATACAAGAATCTGCCTATGCTATCTCTTATAACACTTCCAATTCCAGCTATGTAATTTTCAGCAAGAGAAGCATCCACATTGAGTTTGATCCATTCGGTTGGAGGGGGTTTCCAATTGTTAGAAAACAAAGAATGCTGATTAGAAGCCCAGTTTACCGAAATTAGATCATTGTGAAAAGAAAGGGAAGTAAAACATATTGCGTTAGCTACTATAACATGAAGGCTATCTTCAATCTTCCCATGAACTAATTTGCATTTGCTTTTTCATGAAAAGAAAATTGCTGAACAGTATAAATTCCCCAAGAATGGATTGGAATTAGAAATAGCCGAGAGCCAATTATAGAGATTAACCAAATTAGAGAAAACTGGGATATTGTACCCCCAATTTTGGATAAATGTAACAACATTTTTAAGGAAGAAACAATTGACTGCTAAGTGTTGGTCATCCTCCACTTCCCTGCATCCTCTCGGGCAACCATTAAAATTAATTATTCTTCTATACATTAAAAAATCATTGGAAGGAATAGCTTTATGCAACGTTTAAAATTGCGCAATAAAAGGCGCGCCTTG
>NW_021491023.1:0-341 GCF_001605985.2 Dendrobium catenatum | reverse complement strand
ATTCGAAGGTCTTTAAGGCATTTAATGCTAAAAGAATCATCTGAACTCCAATTTCAGCAAATTTATAGTCGAACTGATCGTATCGGACTCGAAGCACTGTTGGAAGGTTCGAATCACAATTTGAGTTATCAAACGGTCTCCGATTTTAACGAGCTTATAGTCGAATCGAGCGGCTCGACGAGATGAATCCAACAAGCCCAAGATCGCCGAATTCTAACATCACTAAGTCCTTCAAATGTCCAACAAACGGTGCACGATCGAAGGATTCAATATCAGCCGTCCATTCAACCACTGCCTATTTGCCACTGATCTCACACCTATTTACAAGTCATGCCACTCCA
>NW_021491022.1:0-354 GCF_001605985.2 Dendrobium catenatum | reverse complement strand
TACTTATTTTAAGGACATTAAACTTTTCAAATGGATGTCAAAAGTGCATTTTTGAATGGGTATATTGATCAAGATGTATTTATAGAACAACCACCAGGTTTTGAAAACAATAATTTTTCTAATCATGTATATAAATTAACGAAAGCTTTATATGGTTTAAAATAGGCTCCACATGCTTTGTATGATAGGTTACATAATTTTTTAATTGAATATAATTTTAGAAAAGGTAAGGTCAAAATAACTCTTTTTATCAAAAATATTAGAGATTATTTTATTATTATACAGATTTATGTTGATGATATATTATTTAGAAGTACAAATTAAAGTTTAAGTAATGAGTCTTCCTCATTAATG
>NW_021491021.1:0-264 GCF_001605985.2 Dendrobium catenatum | reverse complement strand
AAAGCACAAGTAAAGCGCAAGTAAAGCGCAAGTAAAGGGCAAGTAAAGCACAACTAAAGCACAACTATAGCGCAACTAAAGCGCAACTATAGCGCAACTAGTTCAGTTTTTTTTATTTATCATCTTTATCCTAAAAATCAATAATGAAAGCTAAGCAACAACAACATTAGATTTTTTTTTTACTTTTTCGACAAAAGAAATTTATTCTGCTTAAAAATCCCAAAATAAAAAATCCTAAGACTAATGAGCTGAAACCTACGTCTT
>NW_021491020.1:0-213 GCF_001605985.2 Dendrobium catenatum | reverse complement strand
AGGGAATAATCATCTGAATTGTGAGCATACATGCTGTGTGTACACTGATTTGACATACACTATGTACAAATATGTACACTCACATATCCAAATGATTTTTCCCATCCAGATGCTGCACAGATTAATTTATCTGAAATTTGAAAGGTCAAATGAAATATATTTCATTTAATTGAAAACTAATTTAATATTATTTAATTTTAGTATATCTTTTAT
>NW_021491019.1:0-525 GCF_001605985.2 Dendrobium catenatum | reverse complement strand
ATGTAATAAAATATTAAAAATTTAGCACATAATAGAAAAGTAAACACTGGTCTAACCTAGATTTAGAGTTAGTTGTCATAGAAAACCATTTAATATGTGTGTAGAAGGTCGTGCGGCTTGGTTAGATCCTAAACTGGATAATTAGTTGGAGTTTTCTATAGTTTGAGTTTATTTAGGCCAAAAGGAAATTTTATGTTTGAGTTGAAGTATTAATGTATTGGAGATTCATTTTGATGAATTTTAATTTTTAAATGATTGCTACCTTTGTTGTATTCCGAGGTCATAAAATTTATTTCATCTTTCTTGGGGTGAAGTTAATAGCCTCGTAGACCTTGGTTATCTAGTGACAATCGGGGTTGGTTAAATTAATTTAGTTGGTTATCGTTAAAGGTGGATTAGTATTAAGTATTTGAATTAGTGACTAATTTTGAGAGGTTATTTAAGTGTTCTATTAATCAAATTAGAAAATTCTAAAATTTTAATGAATTATTAAATTTTTTTAGAATTATTGGAGTTATTTTAATT
>NW_021491018.1:0-441 GCF_001605985.2 Dendrobium catenatum | reverse complement strand
TATATATATATATATATATATATTATTCCAAACTGGTACTGAAGATTCATGCACATCTTAGCGCGATGGGCTAGTAGACCCTTGGTCATGGTGTCTTAAGACATCAACCATACTCACCTTTCATAGCATGGTAGGTAGCTTAGCACTTTTGATGAAGCCCTCTAAGCGGGAAGAAGTCAGGATTGTCGAAATTTTTAGTAATATGGGACCCAAACAAAATAACATGAAAGGACTTTTGAGCATAAATGTAATATGAAATTGAATTAATTTAAAATTAAAATTGACAAAAAAGGTTCAAAACTGTAAGGAGAACACGATTGAACATTGAACTAAACTGAAATAGAACTTACAGGAACTTATAATTTTGCCCTCATCTAAATATTTTTCCTCTTCTTGTTCCATTTTTCATATCTAGTGTTCTTTTCCTATTTTGAACTTTTT
>NW_021491017.1:0-211 GCF_001605985.2 Dendrobium catenatum | reverse complement strand
CTCTATTTTGACCCCACCACATGATCATCTATGTTCACTCCTCTATGATGGGCATATTTTGACCCACCACATGATCAATCAGTTTTAATCCTCTGTGATGGGCAAATTTACACCCAACAACATAATCATATTGAAAGTTTGTGTTGGCTTTTAGACCTCTTAGAATTGTTTCAAAGCTAACTAAGAGGGGGGGTGTGAATTATTTATCTTA
>NW_021491016.1:0-233 GCF_001605985.2 Dendrobium catenatum | reverse complement strand
GAGGGTGTGAACAGATGACTGTCCTCTGCCGACACTTAGAGAGTGTAAACAGATGATGGTTCTCTGCAGACACCTGGAGGGTGTGAATAGATGATGGTTCTCTGCCTACACTTGGAGAGTGTGAAAAGACGATGATTCTCTGCCACACTGGGATTAGTGGAAGATGAAAGTTCTCAGATGGCACTAGAAAGTGCTATGAAAACACTTGAAAGTTCGTTAGGGATGTTAAGCCC
>NW_021491015.1:0-2382 GCF_001605985.2 Dendrobium catenatum | reverse complement strand
TCTCAATAATAATATAATATAATATTAATAATAATAAAAAAATAATAACACAAATAAATTAAAAATAAAAAGTTATTTTACTGCCAAAATCAGTGACTGGAGATAGCTTCAAAATCAAATACGCATTTTTCTGAAAATATCGAGGGGTTATACGCAAAAATCCGATTTGAAACGGCGAAGATATGAATTTCCGAAGTTTAAACGTAATAAAAGAATATTTTAAAATAGTGCTGTTTCACTGTTTTTGGAATAACAGCAAATATACACATAATTTTTGTCCAAAAATAATCTTAAACTGTGCAGAATTCAAAATAAACCCAAAACAAGGTGTTGTGCATCAATATCCGACTTAAAACGAGAAAGTTATGCAATTTCAAAGTTTAAGGGCAATAATTAAATAATTTTAAAATAGTGCTATTGGCTGTTTTGAAAATAACTGCATACAAACCCAAAAATTTTGAATGAAACCAACTTTAAAGTGTACAGAATTCAAATACGTTCAAATCAAGGTGCTGTGCGTCAACAGCCGATTTAAAATAAGAAAGATATAATTTTTCGAAGTTTGAAACGATCAAAAAGGGTCTTTTAAAACCATGCTGTTTGGCTGTTTTCAAAATAGATGCAGACATATCCAGAAATTTTGAGTAAATCTAGTTCCAGAATGTGCAGAATTCAAATACGTTCAAATCAAGGTGCTGTGCGCAAAACTCTGATTTGAAACGGGAAAGTTATGATTTTTTGAAGTTTAAAGGGCATTAAAGGCTACTTTTAAAATAATTTTGAAAGAAATAATAATAATAATAATAATAATAAAACATAATTATAATAACATTAAAAAACATGTTAAAAACAATTAATCTCATTAATAATAATATATATAATATATATAATAATAATATCAATCAACACAAATAAATTAGAAAATAAACAGATTATTTTACTATTTTATAGTAATAATTAAAAAATATATTCATTATTTTATAGGGTAGAGATAAAAATCCGATCAAAACGAGTATATTAACGGTCAAAATCGATTGCAAAAAAATGAATTTTAATATGAATTTTGAAGTTTTCTGATTTAAAATATATTAAAAATTAATTTTTATTTAAAATAAACCAAGCGGCGGGATCCCCGCGGACACGTGCATTGGCGTGGCGGCGGCGCAATGATTGGCGCAATCATGCTGCCTCCCACTCATCTACGTAGGCAGCCCCCTCCACCGTCTGATCCGCGCTGTAATGGACGAACGGCTAAGATCTGGCTGGACAAAGCCATGGTCCGAACCGATCCCCTGCGGTCGGACAGACGTTCGGTCCGACTGGGATCCGCACCGTTGATCAATAGAATCAATGGTCCAGAAGACGGGCGGTTGGGAGCCGACCGGACCGAGAGCTAGGGGGCTATTTTCGCCTTGATCTCCTTTGATAGTCAACCAAATATCATGAAATTTGAGATCTAGGTTCTATGTACGAAGAGCATTCATGGGGGACCTTGGTTTGATCTGAAAAGTTCTTTGTGAAAATCTATTTAACTCTAAGTGTTCTAAACTAGGGTTTGCGATATACCTCAATCCACATAGTGGATTCGGGAGATCTTGGGCTCGTTGGACTCGTGTGATCGGCAGTAACAATTCTCCTGTTGAACTCGAGCTCCGAAAACCTTTCGATCTAGCGGGATTCGCCTTGGAAGGGTTTCTCGCTCGGGTCGCCGGAGAACTCGCCGTCGGCGGCTTGGGGTGGTCGGGATTCGATGGGGGGAAGGTGGAGAAAGGATGTGGGAGCACTCTCGCCAAATATCAGAGCCTGGGGTGGTCTCTAGATCGAGTAAGAGCAAAAAGATCCTTTCCTAAACCTAATTTTTGCTATTTAAGGCTCCTAATCATATGATCAGCTGCTAGGATCGAATTGGGAGGCTATTTGTAGGGAAATTAACTCATGAGAGCCGTGGTTTCAAATTTAAATGCCTTAAGAGGGAATAAATGCATTAAAGAGGCTTAATTCCAATTAAATAGGTCATTTTGACCTAATTATGACTTGGTTTGACCAAGTCAAGGTTTGACTTGGTCAACCAAGTCAATTAGGACAAGGAGGATGAGGATCAAGCCATGGAGCCTTGAAATTGGTTTAAAATTTATTTTAGGCTCAAAGGGGCCAAGCTGGTCAACCTTGGTTGACTTGGTCAACTGGGTTGACTCAGTGCCCAAGCCCGGGCTCAACAGACTCGACACGACTCACTGAACCCATTGGAGAGGGTCTTGGGGTCTAACTTTGTCAATTTGACCAAGTTAACCCTTTGACCAAGGTTCTAGGCAAAATCGAGGTCAACACCAGGACCCTAGGATCTATCTAGACCTTAGGATTCTCCCAAATCAATCTAAACCC
>NW_021491014.1:0-807 GCF_001605985.2 Dendrobium catenatum | reverse complement strand
TAGCAATGTCTTAGCGGTAGTAGCTTGAGCATTGATGATGTAGCCTAGGTCAATTAACGGTGATGTTTCAAAATGTGTGCTTATGATTGTTTGGTTCTCACTTGTATGTTCTTCGAGTCGTTGCCCTCGCAGTTTTGTCGGTTGGATATATAGTAGACTTGGAGTTTCGTGTTCCTCACCTAAAGGTAAGTAATTGTTATTTATTTTGGTATAAACATACCATTTATTGTTAAGGGCATAAATTTGTATTATTTGTAATAGGCTTTCAATAACTTATTATACTACTAGTCATATATTGCAAATTATTGTGATTTTATGCACGTGCTCATAATAAACTAGCCAATTTGATAGATAAGTCATTCTTGGTGTATTATTGCACAATATCTCATATATTAATTTATATAATACTCGTTGGATGTAATAAAAATCAAATTTATAAATCATATTATCTTATAAAATAATAATCCTCGTACATAAATATAACGCATATTAAAAATCATTCATAAAAGCTTGGAAATTATAAATATGTGTGCAATGGTATGTAAGTCGATAGAACCTTATTGGATATTGGCTATCCAAATCGGCGAGGCCCCGCAGTGAGGACTCTAGAAGAAAATACTGGATTTCCTTGGGTTGTTGTTTACTTTCCCAGTGATGGATATTTGATAAAATAATAGTAATTATATACATATAAATGTATAGATATATAATTGGACATGAATTTAAAAAAAATGAATGACTGATGAGCCATTTTGGTATAATGATTTGGCCTTAATAGTAGTTTGGCATATACACTTGTAGCACCAA
>NW_021491013.1:0-1117 GCF_001605985.2 Dendrobium catenatum | reverse complement strand
TTACATTACTTTCTTGAATATTATACTCAAATTTTATATCAAATTATATTTTATATAGAAAATGAAAAAAGTTTTGGATTTCTTTACAAACTCAAAATATTTTCGTATTTTTCGAAGAAAATAAAAAAATGGATTAAAAGCTAAAACCCACTGTCTTACGATATTGGTCTTTTTAAAATGTCTACATAATAACATTTATAATTTATTCATATAATTGCCTTTCTTCGGTCCAGCAAAGTGTGCTTACAACCCTGCTTGGATTACATCGGTCTTCGGGTCGTCGGCAAGTCAATTCGTCATTCGAAATCATTTTAAATTTTTAAAGAAAATATTTAAAAATATAAATATAACGTATAGCTTGTCCGGCAAGAATTATACTATAAAAGAGATAATCTTTTAAAATAAAAAACAAATAAAACTGTAGATAAACACCTGCCATGGAATCTTGAACGGTACTGTCCTATCTATAAAGTGCAGCATACTTAGCGCGCTAGCCCTTACCAGAGCAAGAGAGAGAGAAAGCAGGAATGGGAATGGAGGAAAAGTGGGCGGGATGGGGCTCTGCTCTGGCGAGCGCAATGTTCCTGTGGGCAATGTTCCGGCAGTACTTCTCCAGCATTCTCGGTGACCGCTTGGGCGTCCACGCCATGAAGCTCGTCTCCATCTTCTATCCTTACATCGAGATCACCTTCTTCGAGTACACTGGCCAGCGCCTCAAGCGTAGCGAGGCCTACGCCGCCGTCGAATCTTACCTCTCCGCTTCCTCTTGCTCCAAGCACGCTCGACGTCTGAAGGCGGATTCCGACCGCTCCGGCTCCGGCTCCGGCTCCGGCTCCACCCTCATCCTTGCCATGGACGACCACGAGGAGGTCATTGACTCTTTCTCCGGCGCCAAACTGTATTGGTCCTCTCAGATCGCTCCTTCGAAATCCCATGCTATTTCCTTCTACCCCTCTTCCCCCGACCGCCGCTTCTACCGCCTTTCTTTCCACCGCCGACACCGCGACCTCGTCGCCGAATCTTATCTCCGCCACGTGCTCGATGAAGGCAAAGCCATCGGGCTCAAAAACCGCGTGCGAAGGCTTTATACGAACAATACCAGTTATGATAGCTATGA
>NW_021491012.1:0-554 GCF_001605985.2 Dendrobium catenatum | reverse complement strand
TTTATGGTTGTCATCTTTGCACCAATATTAATATTGTAAATTTGTTTATTGAAGTCATCAAATCCTTTAATTTTTATCTGATTTTTTAGGAGGAGGAAGCTTGTTGTAATGCTAACTGCTTCTATCTTATTCGTGAGATAAAACATTGCCTGTTGGGCTTAAATTACTCTTTTTTGCATATTTTGAATGGAGGTAACGTTTGTGTTGTTTGGCTTGCTCAGTTGGGCTGTGTGCCAATGAGAATAAGGATTTTGTTTGGGAAAATTGTCCTAAACAGCTTAAGGGGATTCTGAAACTTGAGGAGAAGGAGGTTCCTTATGTTATCGACTGAGTTTTTTCGGTGTAGTGGTTTTGCCCCTATTGTGGTGATTTAATTTGGGCTTGAGCAATGATTTTAATGGTTTCTTGGCTGATGGTTCTCCTTATTGTTGCTCTTTTATCTTCATTCCTGGAGGTAATGTGAGTGATCATTTTTGCTATGTGGTGGCCTGGTTGGAGGTTTCGGTGGTGGTTATTATGCAGCTCCTGGTGGTGTGGGCGATTTTTATTTCTAT
>NW_021491011.1:0-333 GCF_001605985.2 Dendrobium catenatum | reverse complement strand
ATTGACTTCCTTATTTAATCCACGCCTAGTTCTAACATCCTCACTAGGTTCACCTATAATCAATTCTCTTGGGTGATTTTTAGAAAATCTCAAATCTCTAGGTAAAGGATTTTCTATCTCCAAATTCCCTTCCACATTTTCTTCCAAGTTTAATCTATCAATCTTTTGGGAGTTATCCTAATCTCATCTTCAATAACATTTGGCTCTTCCAAATTTCTAGATTCATCAAATACAACATGTGAGGTCTCTTCAATGACTACAGTTCTTTTGTTGAATACCCTATAAGATTTTCCAGTACTTGAATATCCAACAAAAATTCCTTCATCTGATTTT
>NW_021491010.1:0-258 GCF_001605985.2 Dendrobium catenatum | reverse complement strand
CTGATTCTTCTACCTCTCACAATGTAATGCACTCTATATAAATGTATATTGGATATATCAGCCAACACCTTCCCCCTCAAGGAAAGGCCTCATTTGTAATCAACTGTAAATACTAGTGGATTCATTAAAACTGAGCCAAACTTTGTGGGTTTTCCACCTATCTAGTGGTTTCCACGTAAAAAACTCGATTATCTCTTATGAATACTATGCCCCTACACTTTTTAATTATATGCATGATGGATCTTCTTATAAAGCTAC
>NW_021491009.1:0-237 GCF_001605985.2 Dendrobium catenatum | reverse complement strand
AAAAAAAAAAAAAAAAAAAACAGGAAACAAACAACAGAAAGCATAGACTAAAAAAACGAGGGATCCTGATCATCTGATGGAGGTGGTGGAAGTGGTTGCTGAAAGTAGCTGGCAAGCGTGGTAAACTGAGCATTGAACCAGGCGATGTCCTGGTCATGCTGCTGCTGCTGGTGAGTAAGGAAACTGTCAAATCCGGCTATATCCTCAGTACGGTGCTGCTCGTAGCGGGCAATGTCC
>NW_021491008.1:0-295 GCF_001605985.2 Dendrobium catenatum | reverse complement strand
CCCTAAACTATAAACGTGATAAATACAAATGAGTATAGGTTATCTACCATGAAAAAATATACCTTCGCCATATAGAAGATAAAGACAAAAGATGAAGTGGCTTCATGTAGAAGATGAATAATCGCCTACAAGTATTCCTTGTGGAGTAAAGTAGAAAACCTAAACACCCGAATGCGAAAATTGAGATATTTCAGGTCATTTTGAAAAACTGAATCGACATATACAAATTTAGTTTGGGACGGGTCATCAGGCCTGCAAGCTTTTTTTTTTTTTCAATTTTTCATGAATAGGGCGG
>NW_021491007.1:0-207 GCF_001605985.2 Dendrobium catenatum | reverse complement strand
AATGATATGGATAATTCAAATTCAATCAATCAAGCTCAAAATCCAGATCAAATCCAAAATCCAGACTCAAATCCTAAGTCCAAGGGCCTTGTCCTAAAGGCCTTTTCCAAGGATTTTTCAAACATTTCAAAACCCAATCAATTGACCTTCGATTCAGAATCTGTCAGTTGCATACTGATGGGACATGTCTCTGGAGGCAACCCTCCA
>NW_021491006.1:0-358 GCF_001605985.2 Dendrobium catenatum | reverse complement strand
GATTGGAGCACATGCGGATTGGTAGCATTTGACCCTGTGCAGCATTCTCGGTCATTAGTATTTATACTTTTAACATGTTGACCGGAGCACATGCAAGGGTATATTTAGTTAAAGGGATCATATTTGATATATAAAGGGGGACATATTTAAATATGATCCATTATATAAGAGTGATTTTTATTTAGAAAATGCCCAAGATTTCACTTTAGAGCCTAAGAACGCCTTCTGTCCGCTTGTATACATGTTGCGGATCCGGTGGCGTAATTCTTATTTAGGTTTCATTTGTAGCACATAGAAGATATTCCTTACATAGCTTGCAAGGAATGCTTGTTCAATGGGCATTAGGAGATCGTGTTAG
>NW_021491005.1:0-228 GCF_001605985.2 Dendrobium catenatum | reverse complement strand
GTTGCAACTTAAGTGCAAATTCAGATTGTGTAACTACCTATGATGCACCGACACTTCTCCTCAAAGAGGCGTGTAGTGTCCGACACCGTGTCCGACACGACACTCATCCGACACTCCTCTGACACGTGTCGGACACGCTGAAAACGTGTCTGATTAAAAAATATTAAATACAAATTGGACACGCGTGTCCGTGTTGACCTAAAACTGTCGCCCATTCAACGGCTTAGA
>NW_021491004.1:0-210 GCF_001605985.2 Dendrobium catenatum | reverse complement strand
ACGCTAAGAAAAGCGTGTATAGGTGGTCGTTTTGTCTTGACAAATGCGTTGAAACGAGTTCTCGGAGTTTTAGGGTTTAGCAGTTATACCTTGGCGGTCGTCGGCGCGGATCGGGGGAAAGAGCATCATTTTTATAATTAATTTAAATTAATTATAATTAATTTTAATTAATCATAATTAAAAAAAGTTAATTTATAATTAACTTAGTTA
>NW_021491003.1:0-202 GCF_001605985.2 Dendrobium catenatum | reverse complement strand
TTTTTACAATCTTTCCAGAACAAACAGGCAAAAGAAGAGTCGTTTATCTCAAAACTGCAGACGGCAGTTTTTAAAGCCATAGAAATGTTATCAGGCAAAGACCAACAGGAGCCAGAGATATAGTTCCTCAATAGCGGCATAGAAAAGCAATCCAGGGAGGCATCACCCACAAATTCCATAAGAGTCCGGTTATTGCACCAAT
>NW_021491002.1:0-729 GCF_001605985.2 Dendrobium catenatum | reverse complement strand
TCTCTTCTCCTCTTCTCTTCTTGCTTGGATCTCCCTCTTGTGAAGAATGAGGGCTCTATTTATATATTTTCTGGAGTGGCATGGTCCGTAAATAGGTGCGAGATCAGGGGCGAATAGGGAGTGGTTGAATGGACGGCCGATATTGAATCCTACAAGCGTGCATCGTTCATTGGGAATTTGAAGGCCTTAATGATGTCAAAATTCAGCGATCTTGGGCTCGTTGGATTCGTCTCGTCGAGCCGTTCGATTCGAGTATAAGCTCGTCAAAATCGGAGTCCGTTTGGTAACTCCAATTGTGGTTTGAACCTTCCAACAACGCTTCGGGTTCATGATTTGGACCCATTTGGGCTCGGATTGGGTCGAACTTGGTGTCGTTGGGTTCGTATTTCCGAGTCGCTCAGTTCGACAGTAAGCTCGTTGAAATCGGAGTTCATTTGCTCCCAAATTTAATTTTCGAAGTTTTCAACTAGCTTTTGCCTCAAGATTCGTGCCCAATCAAGCTAATTTTGTGACGACGTATCAGTTGCCCCCCTATTTTCGGACGTCGAAGCTCCAGGAGTCCGAAAATATTTGTCACGAATTTTAGAGAATTTTTTCGATTGAGTCAGAATTGATCTTGCATGTGGGGGCCTCAGATGGCTCCGAGAGTGCCGAAATTAAGTCCGGGACGTCGAAAAACGTGTCCGGGGACCCCAAAAACGTCCGATTTGATGTTTTCGGGACGAAAAT
>NW_021491001.1:0-201 GCF_001605985.2 Dendrobium catenatum | reverse complement strand
TCTTATATTAAATTAGAAGGTTTCTAATATCTCTTGGGTGGGGTGCCTCTTCCTTCTTTTAACATGTTTCATACTGGTTTTTATGATAGCTTTATCAAGGTCGAGTGGTGCTTTTAAATTTGGCATAAGAGGTCTCCTATCAGATTACTTGCTTTGCTTGGATGACTATTTTGAAAGGTCTAAAAACTGCTGATAATCTTA
>NW_021491000.1:0-425 GCF_001605985.2 Dendrobium catenatum | reverse complement strand
ACCATCAAAACTGCATCTTTAACTGGTGATCTCACTAACAAAAAACCCTCATAATCAGGGTGAATCGCCATAATTTTTCCCCACAAGCTTCCAATATTTCCAGTCACCACTAACGTCCACTTTCCATTTCGGGGTCGCATATATGAGTATATCTCAATTCGACAATTAATAGGATTATACTTCACACAATGTAGTTGTCCCATACACTGGTCAAACCGTGTCGCTTCATCAAGCTCGGTCTCTTCTTGCTCCCATGATGATCTTAACTTTGGTATTGGTTCAACCCTTTCTTCCCAGTAGGCATATGTGATGAGGAAACGATTGGTCAGATCAATGAATACAATGTCCTCACCAAGGTGAATCGGCTTCCTTCTGTTTGAGAGAAGATGATCACTAGTGAGTGCATAATCGAAGCGGGCAGGAGA
>NW_021490999.1:0-431 GCF_001605985.2 Dendrobium catenatum | reverse complement strand
AAGATCTTTCCACACCCTCAGCGCGCTCGTGTCGCTAAAGCTAAGCTCTTTCCAAACCCTCAGCGAGCTCATGTCGGTGTAGGCGTGTAGCTTAGCCCTTCCGTCTCTCGCTCAGCACTCCCTGTGTGTTTACCACACAAGTATTTTGTTAACTTTCCTATCGTCAATTTTCAATTTTTTTGGTAACAGAAAAAAGAATAATAAAATATAAATTATATATAACTAAAAATAGAGTTATCAATGATAACCAAAATTCAAAAAATATATCTACTATTTCTTCAATTGAAAAAATATATCTAAAAATTTCATCCGAATTAAAACACTCCTAAAATTCAAATAGATACTCTTTTTTTTGTAAGCGATCATTTCTGCAAAAAATTAATCAATCATTTTTTTCTCGGCACCTTCTTCTCATCTGCTAATTCATATTC
>NW_021490998.1:0-214 GCF_001605985.2 Dendrobium catenatum | reverse complement strand
ACTTTATGATCTGAGTTCTGGTTTCCTATAGGCGCAAAGCCCCTATAGTTAATTACCCTTCCCAATAACGAGAGAGAACTTTCGATTAAGGCTAGTTGTCAATCAGATACGTAGATATATGTGTTATCTGGCATATAGTATCAGCAATGAGTTTGAAATTTGGAAGTTTGAAGGTTTGATATTTGGAAAGGTTTGATATTTAAAATGAAAATTG
>NW_021490997.1:0-428 GCF_001605985.2 Dendrobium catenatum | reverse complement strand
CACCATATTAGTTTAATCTAGTTTTCTTTTCTTTAAGTTTAGGATTCTTCCTTTTCTTAGGATTTGACTTGCTAGTGGTTGACAATGCCCTTTGTGGTATCATCTTAATTTAATCTAGCTTTTTTTTCCTCTACGTCAGGATTCTTACTTTCGTTAGGATTAGACGAGGTAGGGTGGATAACGCGCTTCATGGCACTATACTAATTTAATCCATTTTTTTTCCTTTAGGTTAAGATTTTTCCTTTCTTTGAGATTAACAGTGCTAGTGGACGATAACGCTCTTCATGACACCATCTTAGTTTTTATTAGACCTGTCAATATTGGACCCGACCCGAACCCGAAGCGGGTCGGGTTCGGGTCCGGAAAGCCGACCCGTTTACAAAATCAGGTCGAGTTCAGGTTGACCCGGGAACATAGGAATGACCCGA
>NW_021490996.1:0-3277 GCF_001605985.2 Dendrobium catenatum | reverse complement strand
AGAAGAAAGGCCAACACTCGCTTACGAGCTAATGGCTAGGTGCTCAAGACCCTTCAAGAATCATCACTGCAGTTAGAGGCTAATGTACTAATAAATAACAGATTTGAATCGTTAAAGTGGGTAAAAAGGAATGATGATAAGGGCCAATTATAGAAGTCTTTTTGGGAGACTTCACGTCAACATCCACAACCACCAAAGAAGGAAGAATTTGCCTCTTACAAAATATACAAAATACTGAAGGTTGTTAAAGATAAAAATCTACAATGAAGATTGAGGAAATCTGTTACTGAAGTTATTGCCTCAACTGAGATTCATCCTCAAAATAATAAATTTTTAGCAAGACCTTATGTAGAGGAGTTTAGACATCGTCCATACTACCAAAAGTAAAGATAATTCTATCCTAATATGGGTCGATACCCATATTACGGAAGAAAACACTCAGGAGAGCCTTCTGATAGTCTACATGTAAGAGGCTATAACATAAGATATGATGAACGAAGGCCCTGAAAATGGTATTATGAATCTAGCCATTCAAAGGTACATTCAAATGTTGGTGGTCATCAATATATGACTTTGAGAAGACAACAAGTTTGGGTTCCAAAAAGATCCAATATCCTGAAGCTCAACAAGATGATCATGATAAAGAAACCTATAAATGACGACTTAGGTTTCATGTCCACAAGTTATCCCCTAACAAGAAGACTTTTGTTGACATGACAAAGTGAAAAGAGAAAAAGAATCAAATCTATAAAGAATTCCCTGACTCTCCAGTCATATATTGGAAGCGGTGGTCCGAACTTGGAGATGATCTCGAGTTGGATGAAATTGATAACTACTATAATGATATCGAAGAAGAAGAATATATTGATCCTATGAATGTTGAAGTTATCTGGATAGTTGATCATGTCCCAAATCCACCTAATCAAAGAATCCATACTCGCAGAAATGTAGCTTCAAATCTATAAATTGAAGGCCAAATACAAGTCAATAAAGAATAATCAATTTCTATAAACAGAACACCCCACATTAAGAAGAAGTGGAAAAAGGGAGAAATTGAAGATGTTGTAAGAAGGCTTTAACATGACATACAACTCCTCTAACAGAAGAAAGACCAACAAATTAATCATTTGAACATTCTTCTTGATGAAATGAGCATCATAATGAAAGAACTGCTTGGGAAACTTTGTCTAGCAACCGTAGTTGGCTAGGTACATGCTACAATTTTTTTTTAAAGTTAAAAAGTAGGCAATATTGCTCGTCCAACAGTAAATGTTGGAGATCCTCAAACCATTCTTCCTGATCTAGATACTTCTAACAAAGGATTAGAAGGTCAAGAAGAAGTAGATAAGATGGTCAGTAAGACCTACATCGAATATGTCATCAGCCAAAAAGTCAAGTTATAATTTTTCATACTAATGAAGCCTTGGTGGATAAAGGATGTCACATACTACTTATAAAACTACAACGCAAGCCACCTCATATTCACTGGTTCGTAGAACTGAGGCAATATCACCTCTCAAGATCAAGTTGTCATCTCTTTGTATTGCTGTTCAATATGAATTAACAAAAGAAAACGATCTTTTACAACTTGAAGAGCTTAAAGCTCTTGATGAAGTTTGACTTCAAGCTCAACAAAGTCTAGAATCTTATAAAACAAGAATAATTAGGGCCCATGATTGAATGGTTCATCCTAGAAGCTTTAAGGAAGGTGAACATGTTCTAGTTCGTCGAATACATATAATACCTCACCATCGCCTCAACGGTAAATTTGACCCAATCTTGGAAGGAACCTTCATCATTGAAATAGTGTGCGAAGGAGGTGCTTATCAACTCATAGATCTAAAAGGTCAAAAACCCATGCCACCAATTAATGGTCAATATCTGAAGAAATATCATACATAAAGATGTTATATATAAAAATCTGCCTACAAGGCAAAATTCATCTAAATCTCCTGCTAAAAGACATGAAGCAATTTTATGTTCTCCTGCAATGTGGAAGATAAATTCAATTACCTACTGAAAAATAGGAGACAATTTTTATAATCTTTTTTGTAATGCATAAGATAAATTCAATCCATTCCTGAAAAGTCAAGAGGTAATTTTATCCCATTTACCAAATAAAATAAGGGAATTACAAAATCTTATATGCTCAAAAACCTAAGAGTCGAGCTAAAATCCATGGGTTCAACAAGCCTAAGGGTCGAACATTTAAAATACTATAAGCTCATAAACCTAACGGTTGAGCTAAATCCATAAAGTTCAATAAGCCTAAGGGCCAAACTTTATAAATCTTATATGCTCATAAACTTAAGGGTCGAGCTAAATTCACAAAGTACAATAAGCCTAAGGGCCAAACTTTGTAAATATTCTATGCTCATAAACCTAAGGGTCGAGTTAAAACCCATTAAATTCAACAAGCCTAAGGGCCAAATCTTACAAAACTTTTATGCTTAATAATCCTAAGAGTTGAGCTAATACCTATTGATTTAACAAGCCTATGGACCGAACCTTTAAAATATTCTAAGCTCATAAAACTAAGGGTCGAGCTGAATCCACAAAGTTCAACAAGCCTAAGGGCTGAACTTTATAAATCGTATATATGCTCATGAACCTAAGGGTCGAGCTAAAACATTTTGGTTCAACAAGCCTAAAGATCGAACCTTTGAAATATTTTAAGTTCATAAACCTAAGGGTCCAGCTAAATCCATAAAGTTCAATAAGCCTAAGGGCCGAACATTATAAATCTTATATGCTCATAATACTAAGGGTCGAACTAAATCCATAAAGTTCAACAAGCTTAAGTCCGAACTTTATAAATCGTATATTCTCATAAACTTAAAGGTCGAGCTAAAACCCATTGGTTCAATAAGCCTAAGGGCTGAACCTTTGAAATATTATAAGCTCATAAACCCAAGGGTCGAGCTAAATCTATAAAGTTCAAACAAAAATCTTGGGCTAACCACCATGCAATTATTTTTTTTTTCAATTAGGTTTTATTTGACTTCAAAGTTATATTATTCAATTCATTATATTTTATGGGGTATATCACTATTTATTACTTAGGAGTTTTTATTATCAGCTAAGTGGTATTGGATTTTAGTCTTACATATGTATTGACTTAGGCGTTAGGGTGTAAATGAGTCAAGTTGAGCTTAAGTCAGAGGGTGTTCGAGTCGACCTCAGCTATCAATTACCAAGCTCGAAACTCGGGTCAAGCTCAAAAGTCGAGGTCAAGCTTGTCTCTTTCCAATGTAAATGAATTTGAGCCGCTCGTCGA
>NW_021490995.1:0-322 GCF_001605985.2 Dendrobium catenatum | reverse complement strand
TACATGATTCTTTTGAGGAAGAAAAAAAATATAGATGATCTGTTCCGCTGCATTTGATGTCTATAGTAGCTCTGTGTGTCTGTTTCTGTGTGTAATGTTTGGAAGAAAGTTCTGAAACAAATTCCAAAGCCAGATCCTGGAATCAGTTCAGTCAGTCTGAATGTTCAGGCATTCACGACCCGATGCGAGCGGGACTCGTCCCGGTCGGGTTGGGTCGTGACATTCAGAGTGTCCAGTGAGGGCACCCATTATGAACAGTTCATGTCTCTTGTTCAGGAAGGCACCATGGCAGAGTACCGGGAGCGCTTTGAGCTTCTATCCG
>NW_021490994.1:0-484 GCF_001605985.2 Dendrobium catenatum | reverse complement strand
TAGGGACATTTGGCGATTCAAGATGGTAAGTTATCATAAGGCAATACTCATCGTCATCGAATGAACTAACAGTTCCAAAGCCGATACCACTTGTAGGATTATCCTTAATTTTGGTTTTCCAAATATTTTCGTGGTATCTAGCCTGACCCTTAGTCCATCGGTATGGTACAGAACCTTTAGAGAAAGTATTTTTCACATAAACAGAGAAGTAGTCGAAAAGTAATTCCATTAATTCATTAAAATCTGCTTCCTCAAGGGTTACATCACTTTCATCCCTTGCGGAGGAGGAGCCAGGAAAGAATTTCTGGACTTTTTTTACTTCACCGTTCAAGTTGGGGGCTACTTTAACTTCTAACCCTACAATCCTGCCAGCTGACAGTGGGGTCAGAGAAAGTGCCTCAATCCTTCTACTGAGCTTTTCGTATATTGTTAATTTAGGCTCGTCATTTTTCACTTTTACAATTTCTTCCTCAATGTCACTATC
>NW_021490993.1:0-1380 GCF_001605985.2 Dendrobium catenatum | reverse complement strand
TCTAACAACTAAAATTATAAAAATAAATAATATATTAATTTAATTTAGTACCACAAAGGCACAAACTCTTTCTCCCATTTGGCAAAACATGTAGGCCTTCTCGCAACACCTGTGCGTACAGCCTTAGTGAGATCAAACCATCAGCCTCTCTCATTCAAAATAGTGCTTCAACAATTGAGAATAAAATTTTCTTTTAGAATGAAATCTTCAGTATCATAACATCCAACATCATCAAATAGCATCTGTGAAAAAAATTGATGAGCCAGGAATCATTTATGTGAATCTAGACTATTAATTGAAAAAAATAGTATGTATTTGAGTTGCGGATTAATATATAAATATGAATGCATTGATAACATCTAGCTGGGGCAAAAAGAGACATTGCTCTATATATGAAAGTGTCATATGATGCTCGTTACTAAATGCTAGAAAATATAAAGGAATATCTCAAAAAAAAAATCTCATGTAGAAAAAAAAAAGTATGCGCTATATATGATGATATTAAGGTTTCGTTTAGGACAATTTTTTTATTACTTCTTAAAGTCGCTTTTAAATTTTTGTACTAGAAAGCTGCTTTAAGAAATATTAAGAAAGCCGTCTCAAATGAAGCGTATTGTAGATGAAAATGGAATAGAGAAAGTTTGAAGATATGGAAAGTTTAATCTTGAAACTAAGGCTTCGTTTAAGACAGTTTTTTTTTCTATTTTATAAAACTGTATTTTAGTACAAAAATTTCTAAATTAAGAAATTTTTGTACTAAAAAACCATTTTAGAAAGCAACAAAGAAGCTGTCCCAAACGAAACCTAAGCCTTGATCACAACCATCTCTAAAATCTATGTTAGAATCAAAAGAAGCTATGCAACATGTTGATATTACACTTGTTAGATGAGTTTTTGATAAATGTGTCCCTATGAATGTATTGAATTTACCATCTTCACAATTAATGCAATAGCTAATATGGACGAGATAAGCCATTAACATCTCGAATGACTCCATATGCATTTCAATCAAGCACATGAAATATATTCAAAATTTTCTAAATCATCTTCATATAGCTCAATGAGATGAATCTAACGAGCTCAGAATCATTTAATTTGGATATTATTAAGGCAATCAAATATTTGTTAAATGGTCTACGATCAATGGAGATCAATACATATATTAAAATGGAGTGTTTTATACTCTGTTCAAATTTCTCAAAATGCCCATCTCAAAAAGGTTATAAATATGACCTCATTCTCTACATAAGAGAGTGATTGAAGAGCTAAGAAAGCTAAAGAAATCTATAATAATTTTTGTATGATCACCAACAAGGTCAACATAAGCAATCGTAGTCACCATTGTTAGAATAATTAAATATATTAATTATGCGAGACGTC
>NW_021490992.1:0-342 GCF_001605985.2 Dendrobium catenatum | reverse complement strand
GGCTATGGCATAGGAGACTATGCCATGCTAGTATGAAGACTCTTAGAAATATCACTCAGAAAAACCTAGTTAGAGGTGTACCTAAGTTAAACTTTACCAAGGATAACTTATGTGATGCTTGCCAACTAGGAAAACAAGTCAAATCACCGCTTTGATGCTCTATTTCAATATTTTCAACCAAATCCAACTCCACCACCAACTGATCAGGACCCGTCTTTTTTAGATTGTTTGTGTTTGCATTGTAGTTTTTCTTCTTTTGCTTTTTGCTTTTAGTTGCTCCTACTTTTTGTGCTGTCAAAAAGGGAAGAAGTTTGTTGTACCTGTTGTTATGCCTGTTATCTA
>NW_021490991.1:0-1008 GCF_001605985.2 Dendrobium catenatum | reverse complement strand
TAATTTTAAGTATAAAATTTATATAATTTTTTTTAAAGCTTAAGAAATTATAAAAAAATATTCATAAAATAGTTCATGATCTTTAAAGTAGAACCGTTCACCAGAAAAATGCTTGAGATAAAAGTACAACATGAAAATAACATCCAGTTCGCGAGAGGAGCAGAAGACTAACTGCAGCTTAGCGACAATGCTAAACGGAGAAATGACACAACTCGTGAGAGGAATAGATCCTAGCTGGAGTCCATCGTCTAAGATCTCAATGGGTGGTAGAAAGAGCAAGCAAATAGAGGATTCCACGAGAAGAGCAGGCGAGGAGGTTGCGTTTCACTGGAAGAGAACACGAGTGGTTAGGGATTGGCGAAGGCAGAGATGAAGTGAGGATTCATTTTAACGGAGTGGTATTTTTGTTGTTAATTTAGTGTTTAGGCAGTAGGAATGTAATATTTAGATTTTTGAGTGTTAAATATGTAATATAGATATAATAAGGTGACATGTATGTAAATCCCCCAAAAAAATTGAAGTGGAAAAGGTCAACCTCCTTAATTTATTGAATGAATAACGGTTTTTAGAGGCCCAATTAATGAGTTTTAGTTGGTTAGGAGTGGCCACCATCAATCATAATGAACTTTTTTAGATGGTGGTTGTGCTCATCAATGTAAAAGAGTCAAAGTGTCAATCTTAACTGTGAACTTTCAACTAACAATTCCTCCTTTCATTTAAACGTTTGGGAATTCTACAATTTATGGGTTTAAGTGAGCCAAACTGGCTCTAGCTTAACTCATTAGTGAGCCCACTAATAGAGCTTATCGAGCTACGCATGAGTTCAAGCTTGAGCCTTTACTCGAGCTCATATATTAATCGAGTTTGAGCTCGAGCTCAGCCTAGCTTCGCTCGAAAGTTTGTTGGGCCATTTGATTAATTATCTTAAAATATATTTAAAAATTAATTTAAAAGGGTATTATAAAATATATTTTTACTTTTTATAATTAATTCAATATTAAAAAATAT
>NW_021490990.1:0-1170 GCF_001605985.2 Dendrobium catenatum | reverse complement strand
GCATCTTCGTAGATCCCAATTTCTTGAATAGAAAATGATTGCAGATCACCCTTAATCACGTGTTTAATGCCATCTCGTTGGTACTTGATGCACTGGTGAAGGATATATGGAACCATTCTATATTCATGAATCCAAGGTCTACCTAAAAGGGCTTTAAAGGACATCGTCGAGTCAATTATATGACACTTAGCTTCAGTTTTCAAATCTCCTATTTGTAAGAGAAAGGTGACTGAACCTAAAGCCCTCTCGCCCTTTTCATTGAACCCATGAAGCACCAACCTATCGGTTGAGAGCTTGCTAGTATCAACTCTAAGGTATGCGAGGGTCCTTAAGTTCATTATGTTGACCGATGCATCCGGATCAACAAGGACTCTTGATAACTTAAAGTTTCCCACATCTACAGTAATGTAAAGGGGATGATTATGGTCGGCAGTTCTCAAGAGCAAGTCTTCATCTGAAAAGGTAACTCCAAGAACCTCTTTGAAGTAAAATGCCTCACCTTTTGAAGTTGCAGCCAACTGGGTTAAACAAATCTCGGGGTCGAGAAGTGCTTTAATTAAAGACTCTCTCATTTCTTTGGAGAGAAGGAGGGCATCATAAATACTTAATTTCACTGGCAACTTCCTAAGATGGGCTAAAATATTGTAATCAACCTTAGGAACGACAGACTCAAAACCCGGAGGAATTAAAGGAAAGTCTTGTTGTTGAGGGGAATTTGGATTTAGATCTTCGAAAGGGAATTTGCTTGCCTTTCTCCTGAGGAGGAAGCCTGGGGGGTTAGACTTTACTGCCACGGAGTTGCACCTGCTCGATATCTTCGGGAGGGCAAACTAGGGCAGTTTCTACGCACACCATAGGAGTTGGATCTTCACTTCCCGAAAGTGAGTCAGAATCTGAAAGTTCTATCAAGATATGATTTCCTTGGAAATTGATTTGAGGGAAATCACTTTCTGATGAAGCTTCACTTTCGACCTCTTCTTGAATAGCTGATTCGGGAAGGTCAATCTCTTTGATATTGAGACTTTCTTCACAAGAATTTTCATTTAAAACATGAGAATCATCAACTTGCATTTCATTTCCACTGTTAATCATCAAGATAGAAGTAGAAGGATGTTTTTTATTCATCTTCTGATCCCTTCACCTTTGATGGGGCAAAGTAAAAGTCAGATA
>NW_021490989.1:0-928 GCF_001605985.2 Dendrobium catenatum | reverse complement strand
AAAATTGTCCCGAACCTAACTGTGCAATGCAAATCTGTTCTTACCCCAGCCTGGATTGAGGAGCCAGCTAAACCACCTAGGCGCTTTAAAATTATGAGTCCGGTCAATTTATGTAGAGTGGTAGAGACGTTAATTAGATTGAATTTGAAGAGTTGGGGTCGACATCTATAGCAGATCCTAATTGGCCCATTAGACTTATGTTTGGATTGATGCTTAAGCTAATGTAATTAAAGATTTAAAGATTTTTAAATTTGTTGCTACTGTGATGCATGCTAGTCGACTCGATTAAATGGTTTAAATTTGAATGAAGACCTTTTTAAATGAGAATTCCCAGCGGTCCCGGGCTTACTTCTTAAAATGTTAGAGTTTCTATGTTAGCTTAAATGTTTTAATTTTGTTTAAGTAGAAATAGTTTTAATAAGTCCTTAAGAGCCCACGATCGAGTTCCAGGATAAATCAAAATATGACATACAAGATCGCCAAAAAAACTAGAAAAAATAGGCAGATCCTAATTGCAATCAACACATCAATTAATAAATAAAACAATTAAATTAAATAAATATCAAATTTAACGTCCATATGGCAAGTGTCACTTATTATTAAATCCCAGAATTTGTAGAAAAGTAAAGTGGCCGGGCACCACTGACAACAACCCGGATTCTGTCCTAAGACTCAAGTGACTTTAAGATTTGGGATTCTTCTCATCGTCCATTTCTTCGTCTTCTCACGAACATCTTGATTCATCAATTTCGGATATCCAAATGAAAAGAAACTACCCCTTGAACGGGGTGTTATCTTTTCTCTTTGGATATTTATAAAGTATCCTAATTTGACTTCCAAATAGAAAAAGACTTTCCCCTTTAGGGATGTCTTCTTCTCTTTGGAATTCAAATTAGATTAAATATCCCAAATTCAAGTCACTTTAAAG
>NW_021490988.1:0-531 GCF_001605985.2 Dendrobium catenatum | reverse complement strand
ATCTTTTGATTAAAATTTTGTTTTATCCTTCATTATATATGATCTTTATAACTTATAAATAATCCACTAGGGATTATGTTTTTATATCAGATCATTATATATTAGGAAAAAAAAAGGGGAGTAGTTCGATCATCTTTGATAAGTAAAGATTTAACAAAGCATCTCGACCGCCAGAAATGCAAGATTTTGTTTAAAGATTGATTCTATGATTGAATTTGTTTCGATTAACTCAAAGAAAATAACATGAATTTTCTAGAGTCTTCATTTACATGTTCTAAGAGAACTAAACGCAACATGATAAAAATTTTCTTAGAAAATTTTAACTTTTGCATGAGTTATTATAGAACAAGGAGAATATTTGAGCATCCTTTATAGTGAAAGTACTAAGGAATATCAAATACTCATAATGATTGAGAAAAGTTTGATTTTTATCAAAGAGTGAAAGCTTTATTTTTTTTATTTGATAATTTTTTTTATAATATTTAAAAGTGATCTTTAAGTTTTAATTATCTTCACCCAATGAAAAAGACA
>NW_021490987.1:0-230 GCF_001605985.2 Dendrobium catenatum | reverse complement strand
CAAAATATAATTATTAGTTTATAAGAAATTACCTCATTAATGACATTGTTCACAGATGTCTGAACAGTTCCCCCTGTTGCAGCGGCAACGCGTTGCAGGTCTTCCTCGGTTACACGACCAGCACAGAAAATATCCCGATCCGCAAAATACTGAATAAAAAACAACATTATAGCAATGGACAAGTTATTCTAAGCAATATGATAATAGACTAAAAAAATACCTGTGTTGCA
>NW_021490986.1:0-702 GCF_001605985.2 Dendrobium catenatum | reverse complement strand
ATTCGAATCAACATTAATTTTAGTTTGATTTTATTTTTGTACTATTTTATTGAATTAATTTTTGGGTCGAGTCGAGGCGAGTTCGAGGTGACCAGGAGTGAACCAAACCTGTCTCAGTCTGAACCTGATTTCTTCCCTTGAGTGTAACTAAATCCTAATGAAAATATGATTAATTTTCTAAGTCAATTTGAATCCCACCGTTACATAAAAGAAATTTGATCGGACGGCCCCGATCTCCGATCTATCCCCTCTCCCTCTCGTGCCCTAATTAAGGCCGGAGGCTTCATCACACACCCGCCTCCCTCTAGTTCGGGGATCCCAGAGAAGACAAGGCTGCACTCTCTCTAGTGTGAGCAGCCGCCTTCTCCTCCCTTGTCTGGTTCTCGGTTCGCAAAAAGCAGGAGGAGCCGAAGCTCCTCTCTCGGGTGACTCAGCTCAGGCGAAGCTCTCCCTTTCCCTTTGGTTCGAAGAAGTCCAGAGGCCCCGACCTCCCTTTCACTCGCTCTCCCTGGAGTTCGTGAGATCCAGCCAAGGCCGACGCCCTAGCTCCTCCCCTCCCGGTTTCACACAGTCCAAGACCGGACCCGATGAGCTCCCAACGCCTGGACTGATCCTGACAGGCCCTCTCCTGAACCCGACGCCTGATTCGCCCGCCTCTACGGCCCGCCTCTCCGGCCTCGGCTGAAGCTCATCCTTCTTCTA
>NW_021490985.1:0-407 GCF_001605985.2 Dendrobium catenatum | reverse complement strand
AAAATAAGTTAAATAACATTCGAACCAATTTTTCAAGACAAATAACTCATAATTAAAAATATATATACCTAAAATGTCATTGTACAATAAATGATGTTGTAGCATGAATACATCATAATATTCATCTAAAACCATTTTAAACGTCAAAATAAGCACAAAAAAGAAATTAGTAAAATAATTAATAAAATTATTATTATTCATTGACCTCAATACTAATGTCGGGGTCAACCACGCACGATGAGTTTAAAAAGCGAAAGAACGCGACGCTGACAAAACTCACCCAACGCGCGTCAATCATAAACCTAAATCATTGAAATGGCCTCCGTTCGCAATATAAAGAGCAATGGAGCGTTCGAGGCAACTAAAACAACTAAGAACGACACCCATATTAGACATGATCGTCGATA
>NW_021490984.1:0-250 GCF_001605985.2 Dendrobium catenatum | reverse complement strand
AGGATCTGGCTACTCTACCGCACCGAGGAAGGTGGAATTTAATTTGTGAGGGCTTCTCCGCCTAGCTGTGGCGGCTAAAGAAGAGTCACTAAAGGTTTAGTGCAATACTAAGAGGGTGCCTCTGAGGAGTGGGCGTAGGTCAAGTTGGATCGAACCACTATAAATCTGGTGTGCTATTTCCTTTATTATTTTTATGATGATTAATTAATTGAGTGAAATCTCTAGTTAATCTTTTTATTATTAATTTATT
>NW_021490983.1:0-242 GCF_001605985.2 Dendrobium catenatum | reverse complement strand
ATCCTATTTTTCCAAACCTCATCTTCAGGGAGAGATTGAACTTGAGGAAGATGAGGAAATTGAACTAGCACCTCTTGACCTTCCTCCACCACCTCAAAACAATCCACCTAAAACTCAAGATGGAAAAGCAAATGACGAAGCTATCATTAGATTTGGAAAGGTTTACTCCAGATGTACAAGCTCAAGGTGTGCTCCAAAGCAGATTCAAGAATCTAAACCATCTCCTGGAAATAAGGTAAGCT
>NW_021490982.1:0-607 GCF_001605985.2 Dendrobium catenatum | reverse complement strand
GTGCTTTAATTTACCTGCGCTTTTGGTGCGCTTGACTTAAAATTCAGCAGACACGTGTACATTCCACACGTCAAATTTTTAGAGGATATCCGGACCTATTTCTAGGTCCGATGACGGGACGCAATAATTTGACGTACTATCAAGCTTGCTGATTGAATGCTTTAACAATGGCTCTTTAAGACTATAGAAGAGTTGAAGAAGATGAGGAGAAAGAAAGATGTGAAAGTTTGAGTAAGAATTTACTAAAAATTAATGAAGAAAATTAGGCTGTAATGAGCTTTTGATTAAGATTGAAGCATACCTAGAAGCTTGCAGATTGTATGGTTCAACAATGGCTGTTTAAGACAATAGAAGAGTTGAAGAACAGAAGAGGAGAAAGAAGGACGAGAAAGCTTTAGGATTTACTAAAAATTAATGAAGATAATTAAGTTGCAAAGAGCTTTTAGTTTAGAAGCAAACCTTAAAGCTTGCAGATTGATTGTTTCAACGGCTTTAATTGTCGAGATCCCATCTCCTTCTTGTAATCTTATGGTCTTGCCTTTAGTAACGCAAAGGCTTATAAGAACAAGTCAATGAAGATATGGCGGTCTTATTTATAGTATGAAAA
>NW_021490981.1:0-308 GCF_001605985.2 Dendrobium catenatum | reverse complement strand
GAGATTACTATAGTGTTTTATAAATAATATTATAAAATTATTGTGGGGGAAGTAACTTTTTTAAAAGCTGCTTTAAAAATTAGCTTTCTAGAACCAATTTTTTTTTAAAGAACATTAAAAAAAAGCTATCAAATAAAAATTATGGTTAGTGACTGAAAATCAAATCAGTAAAAATGCTGTCATAAATAAAACATAAATTAAAATTAAATTTATTTCATAATTGTTGCATGATAAATTATTTTGAATCATGTAAAGTCAAGACTTAAGAGTCTGAATTAGAGAAATGTAATAATGTGAGACTATTGAGA
>NW_021490980.1:0-247 GCF_001605985.2 Dendrobium catenatum | reverse complement strand
GCCTTTACAAAAACTCTTTCCACCACTACCCGGTACGGCAGAGAACCGTCATCCTTTTTACAGTTATCCCCAGTGTTGGCAGAGTACCTACATCCTTTTACACTATCCCTAGTGTTGGCAGAGAACTGTCATTCTTTACACACTTTCCTAGTGTGGCCAGAGAACCCTTAGTCCTTACACACTCTCCTAGTATGGGCAGAGAACCCTTCATCCTTTCACACTCTCCTAGTGTGGGTAGAGAACCCTT
>NW_021490979.1:0-287 GCF_001605985.2 Dendrobium catenatum | reverse complement strand
AAAGAGAAAAGACAATACCCCCATACTGGGGGAATTGCCTCTTCATTTAGATATTCAAGCCACGACGGATCCAAGGAGTACAAAGAAGAGAGATCCAAGAGGAGTTAGCCAAAGAAGACTGAAGATTGGAAGACCCAATATCCCACTCAAAGTTGTTGGCATGTATCATAGGCTTAGAAATTCGGGTTGTTGGCAGTGGTGCCCGGCCACTTTACTTTCTGCATACCCTGAGTTGTAATAAGGGCAGTTTGCCTATGGACATTTAGTTGATTATTTTTGTGGATTTA
>NW_021490978.1:0-344 GCF_001605985.2 Dendrobium catenatum | reverse complement strand
TTACATCCTTGGTTAACGTCGCCAGAATGCTGTCAAGAGACTTCCATTTAACTTCTCCACAAAGTTAAATTTCTATCTGATGTTGAATTTCCTTCTGTCGCTGAACTTTTGCCTTGCAAGACTTTCAACGGAATAATACCAGACTTCAGCAGGCTTCTACTCGTCAGTAGACTTCTACTCGTTGTCGGACTTCTGCTCCTCGACGAATCTTCGTCGGTCTTCTACCCGAAGTTGAACTTCTACCCGACGTCGGACTCCTCCCTGTCGTCAGAGTCCAGCTCGTAGGAAGACTCCTACGCGTCGTCGAACTTCTGCTCGTCAGCGGACTTCTACCCGACGTCGGA
>NW_021490977.1:0-284 GCF_001605985.2 Dendrobium catenatum | reverse complement strand
TGAGGAGAAACCCAAGTTCAGGAAGGACAAGAAGAGATGCCAAAAAGCATTTTGGGCAAATTCTGCATCAGATTCATCGGAGATGAAACCAGAAGATGAGACAACAAAATTATGCTTGATGGCAGACGATAATCTTGATCAAGAAGAGGTATGTGAACTTTCCTACGATCAACTTCTTAAAGTTTTTGAAAAGAATCATGAATCATATAAGAAACTCAAGAAAACACATGCAAGCTTAAAATTAGATTTTTTGGAGTTACAAAAAGAGCATGCAATTATGACTA
>NW_021490976.1:0-554 GCF_001605985.2 Dendrobium catenatum | reverse complement strand
AATTACAATCTAATTTAAGCACTATGAAGATTAAATAATACTAATAAAATTCATAAAAATTAACCACATTTCAAAAACAAATCAAATTTGAAACAAGTACAACATGCATTGATATTAATGAAAGGATTACACATTTCATAATATCTAAAAACAAATAAGAAAAAAATACTGAACTTAAAAGTAAAAAACAAACATAAAAACAAACACTTAACATAAAAACTGATACAACAAAACATAAAACACGAGTACAACAAACAAAAAGAAATTCATCTCTACAGTTCTGGAGGAGGAGGAGGAGGAATGCCACCGAAAAGGTTGAAGTAGGAGGCCATCAACATTACATTGGTATTGATTTCATGTACTTCATTTCTGATACTGCATAAGTTGAGCATCAAGTTGATCAAATCTTTGATCAACATGAGTCTCAAGTCTATCAAATTTTTCAATCAGATTCTGATAATCTGACTGAGGTGCAGAAGTTTAAACTCCTTCTTCTTCTTCTTCTGAAGCACTGACGTGTACTTTTTCTTTTTCTTTTTCCTCCTTGAAGAGCA
>NW_021490975.1:0-260 GCF_001605985.2 Dendrobium catenatum | reverse complement strand
GGGCGTCTACCAATTTACGGATCATCTCTTCCATTCTCCCAAATCTCTCCTCTAGGGATGAGAATTTTCCTTCCAACGACGAAAGCTTCTCTCCCACTTCCTCCTTCAATTGGCTCATCTCCCCCTCCAAAACTTCTACTTTCTTTGATGCCATGCCGTCTAGGATCGAGAGCTCTGATACCAACTTGATACGCCCTAGGGTTTCACCAATTCGATTTTGCCCTAATTTCTCTCAAATGAGCATGAGAGGAACAAAACAA
>NW_021490974.1:0-253 GCF_001605985.2 Dendrobium catenatum | reverse complement strand
GATGTTATTAATGTTGTGGAAGATTTTTTTGCTGGTAACTCTTACCCTAAAATTTTCTCTTCTACTTATATTGTTCTATTTCCTAAAAAAGATGGTCCCAATCAATGACAAGACTTTAGACCTATTAGTTTATGTACTTTTCTTAATAAGTTGAATTCTAAAATCTTTGCTAAGAGATTAATTAACATTCTGCCTAATATTATTTCTCTTAATAAGACGGGTTATGTGAAAGGTAGAAGTATTTTTGATAATA
>NW_021490973.1:0-265 GCF_001605985.2 Dendrobium catenatum | reverse complement strand
GTTAGACGGCCAACGGCTAAGCTTCATTTGTGATTACTCAAAACCCTAAGAAATACAAATGAAGAATATGAAGGAAAGGGAGAAGAATATGAAGAAAAAGAATGAGAAGAAAAAGAGAAGAAAAGGATGAAGGGGAAGAGACTCACAACGATGAGGATCGAAGGGCCAGCCGGCCGGTATTCGCAAGAGGAGAAGATTTTGGTCGCAGCTCTCCGGATTCTATCCCTTTCGCGCGAGCACAGAGAGAAGAGAGGAATTAGGGCTT
>NW_021490972.1:0-609 GCF_001605985.2 Dendrobium catenatum | reverse complement strand
GATATTTATAAATATAATATAAATAAATTATTTATTTAGTATTTTAATAATATAATATGATAATTTAATTGAATTGTTTTATAAAAAAAAATTGACTTTGTATGCCTTTTAATAATGAAAGTTGGAAAATTATTATTTTCATTATTGTTTAGGAAGTAGCAGTGGATCGTGATAAAGAAACTCACACATAATGGGCCCCACAAATCAACTTACCTAAGGATCAATAAGCCTTACTCGTCTGGGTTTATAGAAGAAGATATGTGTCTCGTAGGGGGTAATTGAGGGTCCTCGTAGTTCAAATAACTAGCCGTTAACCTCATAGTCTAGGTCGTCCACCAAAGCAACTCACATTCAACCATGGCGAGAGTATCGTTACTCACACTCATCATCTCAGCAATAGCAAAGCGCCTTTTTAAGAGTCCTAGCTCTCTCCATCGTGATCATCTTATTATGGAGCTCGCCTACCACACAATGATAGCTTGCTCACCTTCCTTTTCTATGTAGTCCATGGCTCTAGTACTGGTCACCAACAACTTTATAGCATATGTCAAGCGTGGGCAAGGGCGGAACCACTTAGAAGTGAGGGGGGGGCAATTGCCCCCCTCCAAA
>NW_021490971.1:0-306 GCF_001605985.2 Dendrobium catenatum | reverse complement strand
ATAACATCCAATAATAATGCCATTAGCCTCATACATCAACAATAGCAAAATATTTTTATTTCTATCCCTATTTTCCTCGAGCAATACTAACCATCTAAAATTTTTGGATCATAAGAGAGCAATTTGAAGCACACGTGGCTGAAGCAAGGACGAAGAAATAGCGATAAGAAAAAAAACAAGTAACGAAGCAATGGAGAAGATAAAAAGAAAACCCTAGATTAATTAAATAATTAGTAATTAAAAATTTGAATAAATAGTTTAATTACTAAAATTTGAAATATAAAATTTATTATATGACATTATAAA
>NW_021490970.1:0-493 GCF_001605985.2 Dendrobium catenatum | reverse complement strand
TGAATAGACTTAATGCTTGGGGTAAGAAACCTCTATCCATGGGTGGTAAGATTACTCTCATTGCAAGCTCTCTTTTTTGCCAAACTTCTTAGTTACACATTCTTTGATTCCAAAAAGAATGTTGTATGCTTTGGAAAAACTTTGAAGAAGTTTCTTTTGTCATAAACGTGATGATTGCCGTAGTATTCACTATGTTGCCTGGGATGAGTTATGCAAACTGAGAAGTATGGGTGGGCTAGGCTTGCAGTCTCCTGTAATGAAAGCTGGCTCATTGAGATCAAAACTGGAATGGAACTTTATGCAGAAGCCGTATATCCTGTTCCATAGATCAATCAAAGCTAAGTACGGGAAGGATGTTATGAATGGTACTCACAAGAAAGCTATTTCTAAGGCTTGGCCGATTTTATTAGATGGAGGAAGACACCTTAAAAGTATTACCATATGGAAAGTAGGCATTGGTGAGGAGATCAATGTCTTGAATGATGTTTGGATA
>NW_021490969.1:0-307 GCF_001605985.2 Dendrobium catenatum | reverse complement strand
ATGTTATTGTGTGAAACATAAGATTCAACCATAAATAGCCTCTTGTGAGATTTTAACTCCATTGAGATCAATGGAAATATGATTATGAAGAGAGGATAAATAATTCAATTGAATGTAAACTCAGACAAAAATAAGATATGATTTAGGAGTTAATGTCAACAATTTAAAAATCAACTTATAGTATATTTTTTAAATTTATTATTTATAGCATCAAAAAAGAGGAGGACTTCAACTGAAATAAGAATTTCTAAAATTGTCTTTCAATAAATTATTAAAGCCCAAATACTTTTTGTTATTTTTTTCCCAA
>NW_021490968.1:0-282 GCF_001605985.2 Dendrobium catenatum | reverse complement strand
GGCCGGCTGATCGTTCCGGTAGAACCTGTTAACCGCTTCAGCACTGAACCGGTTAAAAATCGGACGAACCGCCGGTTGAACCATAAAACCGGAGAACCGGGCAGTTTTGAATGAATTGTACTGTACAAAATAATGCTTTTGTTCGCCGTTGATTTCACAATCCATTGTTAAATTAGTATGAATTTATATTTGAAATATTTATTTTTAAATTAGTATGAATTTTTATTATATTTATTTCTCTAAAATCATCATGAAACATATTTACATGACCCCATAACTCCA
>NW_021490967.1:0-225 GCF_001605985.2 Dendrobium catenatum | reverse complement strand
AGAGGGAGGGGACGGCGGCAAGAAGGGAGAGAGAGGGGGAGGCCAAAGAAAGGGGAGGGAGGGGTTGTCCGCATTTAATGAATGTGTCTAGGTGCAATGAATCTTGAAATTGGAATTAATTCCAATTGTTTTCAGACTTGGAGAGATTTGGGGGGCTTCCTAAAATAGATTTACTAATCAGGAAAGGTTTTGAATTTCAAATATTATTTGAATTCAAATTAATAT
>NW_021490966.1:0-230 GCF_001605985.2 Dendrobium catenatum | reverse complement strand
TATTTTCAATATATCTGCTTTTTGTTAAAAAAAAAAATAAAAAAAATAAAAATAATAGGTTAAATCGTGAAATATTAGAAAATATTATATTTCATGTTTTAAAAACTATACTTTATTTTGGATGGTTCCCATGTTTTCTTTTTCCTAATATCAGGTTCTCTATCATATAGCACTTATTGATTATTTATTCAGCTAATTGGGTATTTGTTATATGCTTAGAATTTTTTATT
>NW_021490965.1:0-1056 GCF_001605985.2 Dendrobium catenatum | reverse complement strand
GGACTTCGTACTTTAGCCCAAATCGGGAAGAATTTCCATCCGTCCCGTTTTGGTTCAAATTCCATGATTTTCCTCTTTGCTGCTGGACCCCCACGGGATTTTCTAAAATTGCCACCAAGATTAGTACTCCGATGGCCGTAGATGCCCTTACCACTTTTAAGTCCAAGCTCACCTATGCCCATGTTTGTGCTCAGGTTGACTCTTCGTCCACCTATCCTCATACAGTTCCAATCTCTGTGGTTGGGAAACTTTTCGATCTTAAGACTAAATATGAATGGAAACCTTTGTTATATGGGATATGCAAGTCTCTCAATCACTCCACCAATTCATGCATGTCCAATCCCAATCCCACTATACCTCCTGCTTCTAATTCTTTCAGAAGAAGGAGCTCTAGTAGACGTCCGAGTGCTTAACCACCTTCTCAAAACCTTAAGGGAAATGCAGGAAAACCTTTGAGCAGAGAAACCCTAGAAGAGCATCCAGGAAACTAGCCACTTTGCATTAACAATATATATAGAGAACTGAATACTAGAAGTGAGTTGATGAGCAACCTTCCCAATATCTTTCTAGAGATTACATACATCTTGTCTAACATGTGTCCAAGGATTGCCATATTTGGAAATTAAGAATGTTGTATTCTGTGGCAGCTCCACTTCTTCCCCTGGTCCGATGGCTTTAACTTTGAGTTTTATAAGAAAACTTGGAGTATTACTGTTATCACGATTTGCAATGCGGTAAAGAGTTTTTTCACTAAATGTTACCTCAAAAAAAAAAAAAGTGAAAGCCACGGCTATCTCTTTAATTCCCAAGAAGTCTCATGTGGTGAGAATAAATGACTTCAGACCCATTGCTTTGTGCAATATTTTCTACAAAATCATAGCCAAGGTCCTTGCTAATCGCATGAAATCTATCATGTCAAGCATCATCCACCCGAGCCAAGCAGCTTTTATTGCCAAAAGGTTTTCAACAGACAACATTAATTTAGCTGGTGTTGACCTCCTTTTTGGCATCGGCCATTTGCACATTCTTAGTTTTTTTTTTTTTTTTTTGTATTTC
>NW_021490964.1:0-294 GCF_001605985.2 Dendrobium catenatum | reverse complement strand
TTTTCTCCAGATCTATATTTTCTACTCCTTGGGTAACCTCTCCTACTTCTTTAGTATTCTGGTGCTCTACCCTCTTCTCTAAATTTTTTACTCAAGTGGTAATCTCTCCAACATCATCATCATCTTCAACTCTAGGCTTTTTAAGATTAGACTCATCAAACACTACATGTGTAGTCTCTTCCATCACAAAAATCCTTTTATTAAACACCCTAAAAGACTTCCCAACACTAGAATATCCTAAGAACTCTCCTTCATTACATTTTGGGTCAAATTTTCCTAAGTGAGACTTCCCAT
>NW_021490963.1:0-276 GCF_001605985.2 Dendrobium catenatum | reverse complement strand
CCCAACCCATTTTTTCACTTTTTTTTTTTGGACATTTTTGCTATTTCAAATTTATTTAAGTAATTCAATTAAAATGCAAAAAAATTGAAATACATATAATCATTTGATTAGTTGAGCAACTAAATGAAAAGAGCTTACTATCAAGTATATACAGAGTGTAGAACATAGTGAAATTAAATTATTAATGCTTTTAAATACTAATATACATTACATTTATACTGTTATACAAACACAAATTATAAATTACATTTATAAAAAATAAAAAAATATAAATAA
>NW_021490962.1:0-205 GCF_001605985.2 Dendrobium catenatum | reverse complement strand
TAGCAAACTTATAGTCAAACTGAACATCTCAAAGAGAAGAACCAAACAACACCAAAATTGGTCCAACCCAAGCCCAAATGGGTCTGAATCAGGTCCGAACCACATTTGGAACGGTCAAATTATCATTTGGACAATAAAATGATATTCAAATATGGCATGCTTATAATCAAATCGAGTGGCTCGGCGAGACAAATCCAATGAGCCA
>NW_021490961.1:0-233 GCF_001605985.2 Dendrobium catenatum | reverse complement strand
CGGAACATTTTGATAGGTTTTTTTTTTTTTTCAATCTACTTTGAATGACACTCAATAGCACTCAAGTCTTAACGTTATTTAAACCATTTTAATTACATTTAAATATACTAAAAAGTTATTAGATAGGAAATATAAGTTTGAAAAGAAAAATCAATTAAAGATCAAATACGAACAATTTCACAATTCCATCACAACGGTCAGGATGGCCGAGTGGTCTAAGGCGCCAGACTCAA
>NW_021490960.1:0-247 GCF_001605985.2 Dendrobium catenatum | reverse complement strand
CGATTTAAAAAATTAGCCATGGATCAAAATTCAAAAGTTTTTAAAAACTTATTTTATGAAAACCTTGCTCTGATACCACTTGAAAGTTCGTTAGGGATGTTAGGCCCTATAGAACAAGTCCCAAAGCTAATAAAGAGAGAGGTGAATTAGAAGACTTAAAAACCAAGGATAAAACACCATCCAAAATCACCACAAATAAAGTGCGAAAATTAAATAATGCGGAAGCAATAATAAGAAAAGAACACAC
>NW_021490959.1:0-271 GCF_001605985.2 Dendrobium catenatum | reverse complement strand
TCGAAGAAATCCGTTCACAATAAGAAATCAATCAATCCGTCAAATCAATCGCTATCAAATCAAATCAATGCGGTCTAATCAATAATATCTATTAAATGAAATCAAACGAGGAAAGCAGTACGATAACGATAAATCTCAATCTATTCTAACAGTGAATCAATGCAGCAGTCAATACGGTGCAGAAACAGTAACAATGAATCTATAAGCAGAAACCAATGAATCTATAGGCAACAATGTCAATGATTCTATACTGTTCATGTCCATGCTATCA
>NW_021490958.1:0-359 GCF_001605985.2 Dendrobium catenatum | reverse complement strand
GGTGAAGATGGCCATGACTGGATATACAAGGTGGAGCATTACTTTGCTGTTAACGAGTTGACAGATGATGAGAAGCTAACGGCGGCAGGATTGTGTCTGGAAGGAAAGGCTTTGGCATGGTATCAGTGGCGTGACAGGAGGGAGCCTATCAGGAACTGGAGGGAATTCAAAAACTACATAATATAACGTTTCCAAAATGACCGGAGAGGAGATTTCTATGAGCAGTTCTTTGCTCTGGTGCAGGAGGGATCAGTAGAAGACTACCATGAGCGGTTCGAGCACCTGGCTAGTAGGGTAGAGCGATTATCAGATAGCGTATTGAAGGGAAACTTCATGAAGGGGTTGAAGGCAGAGATTCG
>NW_021490957.1:0-265 GCF_001605985.2 Dendrobium catenatum | reverse complement strand
CAAAGTCGGGGATGTTAATAATAGGAATAATATCAAACGGCAAAACCCACTCATCCTTAACTCCAAATTTAGATCTCAATCCTTCTTTTGATTTCAAATCTTTCAATGCCATGTAGTCATCTGGTGAGTCACTAGGCACACTAGTCACAATTCCTGTACCCTTATCTGTTAAGATTGTAAGCATGGGAAGAGCGTATATTACTAAATTGAAAGAAAGTGGGGACTTTAGTCGCAAACCAATAAGATCCAAACCAGACAACTCGAG
>NW_021490956.1:0-218 GCF_001605985.2 Dendrobium catenatum | reverse complement strand
TCAAATTTCAGCCAAATTCAAGATACTCAAACCCTAGGAAAATCAACTATTTAGTGCATACCAATCAAAAGGAATTCCCTAAACAGTCCCTACATTCAAATTCCTCTCTCAAACCCCCAAAAAATCCTTCCTAAAATGCTCCCGTGGAGCTTGCGTGCGAGCGGCTGACGGAAGAGGCGGAGACGTTCGCCCGTTCTCCGCGTGGACCAGTCCCGCGT
>NW_021490955.1:0-237 GCF_001605985.2 Dendrobium catenatum | reverse complement strand
ATGGAGATCTGATTTGGCATCATTTTCTATGTTAAAGGCTTTGGATCAATTTGTTATAGGGGATCTTAATGTCTTTCATAAGGGTGTGTGGATGATTTCAATAGTTTGCAGGAGTAAGGAGGTTCATAAAAGGAGCATGTTATGGGATTGTATTCAAGGGCTTTCCCATAGAAAAGTTCCATTGGTTATAGGTGGGGACATCAATTGCATTTTGTCCCAAGAAGATAAGAAGGGTGA
>NW_021490954.1:0-344 GCF_001605985.2 Dendrobium catenatum | reverse complement strand
CTTTAGGCCCCACAAACATACAAAGCACAGCTCTCCCTCAAACCCGCTTCAAAAACCCACCGCCACCACCTCAATTCCCATCATCTCTCGTTTCTAGCTCTGTTGAAAGCTGCAAAGAGAGAGAGAAAGAGCAGGAAGAACGGAGTGGTGCTGAGCGTAATTACTACGATGGGTAAGGAGGTGAGAGAGATGTTCAGGAAGCCTGGAAGCTGCGGCGGAGTGGTGTGGCCATGCGCGGCCTGCAAGCTGCTGAGGCGGCGATGCGCACAGGACTGTATCTTTGCGCCTTACTTCCCCGCCGAGGAGCCCCAGAAGTTTGCCAATGTACACAGGGTCTTCGGCGC
>NW_021490953.1:0-252 GCF_001605985.2 Dendrobium catenatum | reverse complement strand
CTACGGTCGAAACAGACTTACCTTTACCTTCAACGAATAATTTCTTTTCAGCAACTGGAATAACACCTTCATTAATGATAAGAGCTCCTGAAGATCTCCTTCTAGCCATCTCTTCATTTCTTCCAATCAGACCACCATCATTAATTACCGAATCCCCTACCACTTGAGCGATCTTACGTTTATCTTCTTCATGAGTTGCCTCATCCATCACGTCCGACAGCCGGCGGAGTTCCGCCGCCATCCTCAATCAGC
>NW_021490952.1:0-283 GCF_001605985.2 Dendrobium catenatum | reverse complement strand
AATCTGGTCAATTACACTACCCCCACTAGGAGACTACTTACGATTCTAACTGAGACTTCCCATAGAAGTACCCTGGTACCTAAGGATATCTTCATCACTCCTCCTACACCAGTTCCCTTAGACTGAACACTTTAGACCCCTCTTACCCATCCCTATTCAAGCAACGTGTCGTGTGAGTTAGTATGTTGTGTGTGTGTTGTAGTCTGTTGTCTTCCTTTTGTCTATGCTTTAAACTTTTGTAAGCATGAGTCTTGTCATTCGATCTCTTGCATTTGCATCCCAT
>NW_021490951.1:0-289 GCF_001605985.2 Dendrobium catenatum | reverse complement strand
AAGGAAAGTAATTATGACTTGATTTCACGATCAAATCAGCCTGGACGATTGTCATATCGTCCTGGCCGATATGCTGGACGATTGGTCATCGGATAGTTATTTTTCAGGGTGATGTCGACGATGATATTCCATAATTTGTACTGATAGTCCAGAACGATATATTATCGTCCTGAATGATATGAATAAATTTATTATGATCGTCTCAAATCTTCCCGGCTGATTGGGCTTAAATTGTACTGATCGTACAAGACCATATGTCTATCATCCTGGACGATAATGTCGGCAACTT
>NW_021490950.1:0-265 GCF_001605985.2 Dendrobium catenatum | reverse complement strand
GGTTTCCCAGTTGATCTGTCTATTAGGTGTAAGCCTTCTATCAGCATCCTATAGACATAAGGTTGGGTGATGCCCATCCTTACACTGTTAAAATTCTATTCAAAATTTCCATTCGGTCAACGCCAATGTGTACAACAGAAGTTTCTTCTGCTACACACATTGGGGGTCCATTTGTTGACCTCATTTTTATATGAGGTCACTCCTAACTCCTCCCTGAGTCCTAGATCGTAGGATTTTCCTAGTTCCTATCCCTTAGGCTCAATCC
>NW_021490949.1:0-290 GCF_001605985.2 Dendrobium catenatum | reverse complement strand
GGTGGCAACTTCTTTCTGTTTTGAGCTTATCGTCCTAGCCGATACACGTATCGTCTAGGCCGATATGTTAATCCTGGCTGCCTTAATTAAGAATTTTGATTAGAATGTCTGTTTTGAACTCGATCATCCAGGACGATCCAAGGGATCGGTCTGGCCGATGTGAGCAAAAACAAAGATTCTAAATCTCTCAAGTGTGTGTGTGTAGGGTTACTTAACATCAGTCTCTTTGACCATTACAAGTAGACTCAAAAGCAAAAAACAAAAGTACAGACTGACTCAACCCTAAACCT
>NW_021490948.1:0-278 GCF_001605985.2 Dendrobium catenatum | reverse complement strand
GTGTTTTTTTTTTTAATTCTCAAATTCAAATCCAGATCAATCTATTTCATGCCAATATTATTCAAATCAAAATTTTCATATCTATCAATTCCTAGTTGGATTTCTTTTAAGCTTAATCTTGATCCATATCATTTCAAATGAGGATCTATACTATATCCTTGATTACATGATTCATGTGTTTGGGATAAATTCTAATCTTTATCATGTCCCTAATTTGAGCTTCATTAGACTAGATCTTGATTCATATCAGTCCAAGTGAAAATTCAAATTTGATCTTT
>NW_021490947.1:0-341 GCF_001605985.2 Dendrobium catenatum | reverse complement strand
TTGGAAGATATGAATTTATTTTATAAATTGACAATAAAAGCTCTCGAGGATAATAGAATTCCCCCTAAATTTGAAGATTTTACAAATCCTAAATGGTGGGAAAAATTGTTTCATCACGCAGATTTTGATTTCTCCTATTTTGTAATCGAATACTGCATTGGGAATAAAGTACAATCTCGAGAGATTGACACAATATTCTATAATGGATTCAATATCAAAATAGGGTTTTGAAAATTGACATTTTTATGATCAAACACAGTTCAAAGAATAACATATTATTTCGAAAAATAAACATAAAATTCTTTAGAATATGTTTAAAAATAAAAATACGTTTTTGAAAA
>NW_021490946.1:0-317 GCF_001605985.2 Dendrobium catenatum | reverse complement strand
AAACTGCCGGTTAGAGGACACGTACCACGTCCTTGCTAGCAAGAGATTGTTTGAGAATGGATCCTAGTAATATTTTCGACCATACATTTGGCTCTTTGTGAACTAGAGTTTATTTGAGTTTGTCCACCCCGATAGACTATTGCGGAGGGTTGATGGGTTTTGCTTTAAGTGTTAATAGTTGGATTTCAAATTTTTAAATATTTTTGGGATTTTAGGATTTTAATATTTTTTTGGATTTTTGGGTTTTTTGGTGGAGCTTTAGAATATTTGAAATGGATTTTGGATATTTGGGAGACATTTGAAAGTATTTGGGAACC
>NW_021490945.1:0-399 GCF_001605985.2 Dendrobium catenatum | reverse complement strand
CCAGGTCATAAATATGGCGATGCTCAGGACGATTTGCATCTGATTTGAACTAATTGGCCAGGACGATTGTATGATCGTCCGGGACGATTAAGCCAAATTTCAATCGTCCAGGACTGTTCCCAGGGCGATGCTCTGACCAATCTTCTTTGATTTGTACTGATCGGCCAGGCTGATGTCCAGATCGGCCAGGACGATAAAGTCGGCTACTTGCAATTAATGAGCTCCTTGAGAGCTCTTCTATTTAAGAGCTCTTATCCAAACGTTTTACAAGACTTTTGGCTGCTGCCTTTACCTAAGAAGACCTTGAGGAGAGAAAGAGAGAGGGAGAGAGAGAGAGAGGATCTTGTGAGGGGGAGCTTGTGGGGGGATTCATAAGGGTTGCTTCAAGGATCACTCTGC
>NW_021490944.1:0-384 GCF_001605985.2 Dendrobium catenatum | reverse complement strand
TTTCCTGTCGGATCAAGCCGGTCTGATTTGGCTTGCAGGTGTTCCAACTCAAGATTCAGGAGGAACATTGGATTTGAATGAATCAAATATTTTCCTTGACTTGACCGATAGGGTGCATGCTGATACTACATTTGGAGTGATGGGTCTTGCATTTCATCCAAATTCTACTAAAAATGGACATTTCTTTGTTTCATTTCATTGTGATAAAGTATATTTCTTTGTTTCACCTTCAGAGGCAACATCTGTTTTCAGGTTGGCTGAAGGTTCTAAATCTCTAATTCTACAAGCTGTTCACAAGATGTCAACGATTGCCTTACGTTGTCTGGGAGTTGCTTACAAGGACGATTTTGCTGACGTTTTTAATTATGACGGTGAAGGCCATCC
>NW_021490943.1:0-326 GCF_001605985.2 Dendrobium catenatum | reverse complement strand
GATTTTCACAGTCAGCGTGAGCGGCTTGACAAATGGAAATATGCGATTGGGCACTACAAATGGCAGCAACATTAGTGCATTATGCTTTTACACAACCCAATATGATCTAACCATACATCAATGCCTGGATAATTATTAACCATATTGGATACCACTACTGGCCGTTAAATCCATGTGGTTAGGAATGAATACTTCTGATCTTGGTGGAGGAGACCCATGCATCTGACTATTAGAGCCAGACAAAATAAATTATTAGAGCAATAAAATAATGATTATTGAAATCAAATAAAGGGGAAATATTTTAATGATTGCATATTTGGCATAAA
>NW_021490942.1:0-219 GCF_001605985.2 Dendrobium catenatum | reverse complement strand
GTGGCACAACGCCACGAACCAGTTGATAGCAAACTTACTTAATTTAACTTCTTAATTGATAATAAACCACATAATTCATCTTTCTTTCTAATTTACAACCAACAAAATAATTCAATCAAATCCTAAAATGAAATCTCTAAAATCAATCCTAAAATACTAATATTTAAACTTAAACTAAAATTCCTCTTTTGACCTTTAACAAATTGAATGAAAGCAATT
>NW_021490941.1:0-305 GCF_001605985.2 Dendrobium catenatum | reverse complement strand
AACAGCCTGTGTCCACCAATTTTATTCCCAGCTGGTCAACAACCTGGGTGGAAATGAAATTGTGGGTAGCCCCACTATCAATTAGCACCACCACCTCCATGTCCTCTATTTCTCCCTTTTCACTTTCATGGTGTGATTCGTAGTGAACCCCACCACTGAGTTTAGGAAAACCTCAGCGAAGTCCAAGTGTAGCTCCTCTTCTCCTTCTGTCTCCTCCTCACCTCCCTCCTCAGTTTCCTCATCATCGCAGACGGTGAGAACCTGAAGTGTTCGGTCCTTGCACCGATGTCCTGGTGTGTACTTTT
>NW_021490940.1:0-222 GCF_001605985.2 Dendrobium catenatum | reverse complement strand
GGTATATCGTCCTGTACGATCAGTACAATTTAAGCCCCATCAGCTGGGATGTTTTGAGACAATCATAAGAAATTTGTTCTTATCATCCCGGATGATAATATATCATCCTGGACAATCAGTATAAATTGTGGAATATCATCCCGAATATCGCCCTGAAAAAGAGCTGTCTGATGTCCAATCATCCAACATATCGGCCAGGACGATCTGGCGATCGTCTAGGAA
>NW_021490939.1:0-234 GCF_001605985.2 Dendrobium catenatum | reverse complement strand
AGTAGGATCTTTCTATTTTTGATTAAAGGTCTGTTTAGATCTTTTGAGGTGGAGCATCCGGGTCGGAACACTGGCAGATCGACAAGCAGTGTTGATCGGGTTTGGTGTGTCGAAGCAGCAAAGAAAAAAGCAGTGAATTAAGAACCTCAGAGCGGAGCATGCGGGATTGATCTCATGGGAGGAAGCCATGCGCAGTAGTGCTCTAGAAGCGGCGCACTGGACGCGGGTTAGAGC
>NW_021490938.1:0-289 GCF_001605985.2 Dendrobium catenatum | reverse complement strand
GAATTGATTGACTGTCTGTTTATTTATTTACCGCACTTTGTTGAGCATTTAAATTTCAAATATATCAACTGCTTGAGACTAAATATTAACTGCTTGAGATTATTTATATAATTGCTGGTTGTTAGGATAACCCTGCAGGATCGAGTCTAGATTTTTCAATTTTGCTTAATGTAATTTGATATAATTTGAGTTGTATTTAAAGTGATTTGAGTTTGGATGTTTAGATCCAACTTGAATTCCAAAGAGGAGAAGACATCCCTACCCTAAAGGGGAGAGTTTTCGTCCATTT
>NW_021490937.1:0-222 GCF_001605985.2 Dendrobium catenatum | reverse complement strand
ACTACTCGAGGTTCACTTGGACTAGATTTCTTTCACAGAAAAATGAGTCTTTTGAGGAGTTTAAAACATTTTTTACTTGGATTCAGAAAAATCTAGGTTGTGAGATTTTGACCATCCATAGTGATCATAGGGGAGAGTTTTAGAATGAAAGATTTGGAGATTTTTATGAGGACAAGGGAATTAGACATAATTTTTCAGCTCCTAGGACCCCTCAGCAGAACG
>NW_021490936.1:0-6430 GCF_001605985.2 Dendrobium catenatum | reverse complement strand
GACGCGAATCAGCTCTGCCAGCGCCAAACAGCTGACATTTCAGCGGGTTCTGAGCGGGATTTCTGGATCCAACGGAGCAGAGGTATGATTTTGTATTATACATTGGTCAACATTAGCAAAGATAATTAAAGTTGTGAAACATCATATCTAGATATATGTGCCTTCATCCTTGAGGCAGTCACCAAGACACCTCAAATGAGAGGGAAGAAAAAGAATTTTAGGGAACTTATGCTCTTAGAGAATATTACCAAGTTTATCCTATGACAAGGGCAACCGATTTTGCTCTACTAAGAGCTTCCCTCTTTTTATCATATGTATATTTTTTCATTTTTTTTATAAAGGGAATTGTGATTGATTTTGATATCCCAGACCATGTTCGCCACATGAACAAAATAGGGGAGAGAAAATCACACAGGCTCTTATAAGAAAATAAATCATTGATTTTTATAACCAAAATCACATTCAACTCATGTGAATGAACTGGGGAGCACAATCATAGTGAAATTAATATATAACTGAAATTAATATCAGGATAGAGGACCAACACTACCACATCTGACTAGCATAGGATGGTATGAATCCAGTATCATACCTCCAAAAGAGTCTAAACTAATGACTCTGACACTCCTGATCACATTCAACTCATTTGAATGGACTCGGGGCTATATCTATCAGATCAGGACTGATAGGGAGAAGAAACTAAAGTAGGGGTAGTGGATCTCCATCACCACACCTGACTATCATAGGAGGGTGTGGACCTAGTATCACATCTCAAAAAGTCTAGACTAAAGATTATAACCTCCCCGATCACATTCAACTTACATGAATGGACTGAGGACTACACCTATCAGAGCAGGACTGATAGAAAGAAGAAACTAAAGTAAGGATAGTGGATCTCTATCACCACACCTGACTATCATAGGAGGGTATGGACCCAGTATCACATCTCAAAAAGGTCTAGACTAAAGACTACAACCTCCCCGATCACATTCAACTCACATGAATAGACTGGGAGATACACCTATCAGATCAGGACTGATAGGGAGAATGAACTCAAACAGAGATAGTGGATCTTTATCACCACACCTGACCAACATAGGTGGGTTTGGACCCAGTGTCACATCTCAAAAGTAGACTCGAGTCGTTGGTTTTTATATCTCAGACCATACTTGGGGTGGCAAGTGAAGCTGGGGGCACTAAAACTCATAATGTATACTTTGACTTTATGGATCCAGTCAAAAGTGATAAATGGGCACATATCCCAGAGGAGTTTAGTACATAAATCCATCTAATCTTAAAAGGAACCTCAATACCTAGAGTTTGAATTGATTTGGAAATTAATCTATGGTCAGGATTGGTCCAAGTGACCTCATACAAAATTGAGGTCAACAACTAGCTGAGTCGTGTTATCTCTTTTATATGAGTATTTTCTTTTCTTGAATTGAGATCTAATCCAAAAAAGGGATTTAAATTGGAAGAAGAAATTAAATTTTCTCAAACTTCTTGTATAAAAGTATATTTCCATATCTTATAGGATATCAATGCATAATGATGATTTCAAAATCATATATTTTCAGACTCAAGTATCAAAAATATCAAAAGGATATAGATTTTCTGAGATTTAGAGATTTACTAGAAAGGGAAGTCATTTACTTAATATTTTTGGGCTCTTTGAGCCACTTTCTCAACTTTCATGTGCTTTTCATAATACTCATTTACTTGATACACTTTGTATACCTTTCACTTTTGACGTTTTGTGTATCTTTTTATTTTTTGTAACTAGCTTCCTTTTCCAAACCTCTAAAAGCAAACTATTTCTCAGTTATAAGATCATCTTTCAAGTGCAAGAGAAGAAGACTTATTTCTCTTGGACAAGGAAGAATGATCTACAAAACAAATTCTATCCTCTTATAAGAATAAATAACTTGATTAAAAAAATTATGAAGTTTTATTCATCAATATACTATAGTTATCTATGAGATAGAGAATCATAAGATACTAGAGAAAATTTTCACTTCTAAATCTAATTTTAATTTGAAAAAGATTTTAATTCAAAAGAATAAACCTCTCAACCCATAGAATGAGATAGAGAGATCATACTCTTTCATGAGTCATCACTACAAAGCTTGTAGAGCTAAAGAAATCAAGAGTGTCAAAATAACTGAAAATTTATTCACTTTTTCTTTTATTGATTAATCATCAATATAAGGGAGAACGAGGTCCTTCAGCCTAAATACTGGAAGGGGAGCCTATCTTCCCTTCTGAGGTTACAATCATCATTTTTTAACATATTTTTCTAGTACAAATAGAAGCAAAAAAATGTGCTCATCTAACACTACAACAGAAGAAAGAAAAGTAAAATAAGTGCTAACAAAGAAGCTGGAGTGGCAACTGTCAACTTGGCCTTAGGAGGCCTCCTCTCAACTGCCTCTGAACTCTGTACATCTTACTTAATCATCTGCTAGGTCTTCTTGGAGAGTGCTAGCTGCCACTCTTCCTCAGAACTGTGAAGTGATTTGTCACTACTACCATGACTGTAACTCTGACTGCCACTGTGACTGAAACTGTGGCTGAGATTGGGGATCACCTGAACTGCTTGAGTAGCCCTATCCAAAGGTTGTGCCAAATCACTGTCCTGGAGATGGATCTTCCCAACGTCCATCTGAGTCTGTAAGTGCAAGATTATGGCGTCCATAGCTACTGATCTCAGAGATCCTCCTACCTCGGGGTCTTCCTTCTCATCCTGGTCCTCGGGCTCTCTCTGCATATCCAAGTGATCTCGATGGGTAGTCTCACAGACCCGGTGTACTGGTATGTCCTCATCTGACTCTTCCTCAAATGAGTCATCCTTTGAAAAGATATGACATAGTGCCTCTATGTAGGGACTCATAAGGGAAGTGATCCTATGAGTGCTGGGAGCTAAAGGTGTCTCAACTCTATCCGGTGATCTATTAGGAGTAACTACTGCATCCTCATCATAAGTCATCGGGACCGCCTCGGACCCGAGAGAAATTACGATATCAATCTGATCTACTACATCAGTCGGTTGCACTGCCTCTACTAACTGTGCTGTCTCATCTGGTCGTGCTGCCTCGACTAACTGTAGTAACTGTACTAGCCCGACTGGTCGTACTGTCTCGACTAACTGTACTGGCTGTACTAGCCCGACTGGTCGTACTATCTCCACTGACTGTACTGGCTCTACTAGTCGTACTGTCTCTATTGACTGTAATGACTGTACTAGCTCGACTAGTCGTACTGTCTTCACTGACTGTATTAGCTCAACTAGTCGTACTGTCTCCATTGACTGTATTGGCTCGATTGGTCGTACTATCTCCACTGACTATACTGGCTTAACAAGGGTATCCGCCTGTCGACGTCTTCAAACCCGTCTACTGTGACGGGGCTCTGTTCGGGTAACTGGCTGCTTTGGGGCTTCCACTACTGAACTGACCTGAGGCCGGGCAGGCTCCTGCTGTTGTCTTCATCCTTGACGACATGGGCGTCGTCCTACCACAGGAGGAACTGTTAGAAGCCTAGCAACTGGAACTGTCTGCACTGAGTGCTGAGGTGGCTGTCCTCTCTACCGCCTATACCTCGGTCTCATGGTCTGTCTCTGTAACTGAAGAGTAGCCTGAGAGATCTGTCGGAGTAACCTCTCCCGACTGACAGGCCCTCTACCACTCACTAGGCGGACGATATTTCAAATCATCTGAGAGAGGGCTCGAACACCAGCGTCCTTGGGGACCATAGCTCGGGGTAAGATAGTGGTAACATGAGGAGCCGCCACAATGCGGGCAACGTCCTCCTCATCCCCACTGTGTGTCAGTGGAGAGAAGCGTCCACCATGGATCGCCTCTATCTCAGGAGCTACTATCACCTCTACGGTGAATACTGCTACAACTGGTCGTGGTCTTTGCTGCCTGGGAGCCACTGTCCTATGAACTAGCTCCTGGTGAGCTATCGCATCTTACATCCGCTGCCTCTCTACCTCGGAGCAGCTAAACGCAACCTCCTATTCCAATTCCTCTAAGCCCTTCTCCCAAGGCCGGAGGTGGAGGTGGAAGGGGCATCTGAATCCACTGCCTGGGTGGTAGGGGGAACAGGGATGACTGAAAGTGCCGAGGTCTACCCGGCGGCCTCCGAGTGAGAAAGCCGAGCAAAAATAAAAACCGAGCCAGAAGAGGGTGAAGACACCTCGGTCTGGGCACCCCTCTTCCTAGTGGAAGCAGGAGGGGGAACCCGAACGCGAAGTACCTCGGCTGGAACGACTGGAGTAACAACAGCAACAGGCTGCCGGCGCTGAGGGGCTAGAGCAAAGTCAGTGAAGGAACCAAAAGTGATTCCTCCCACTGGCGGACTAGCGAGCAGGGACTCAAGGAGAGTCACCCGCGCATCTGAACCAAAGGTAAAAGTTACGGAAGGTATGAAGGAAGCCACGACACTGCTGCCAATAAAAGAAATTGAAACAATTAGTTAGAATTGAAATCAAGAAAAAGTGAAAAAGATTTGATAAAGAGATAATGATGGATAAAGATCAGAATAGCCTGCAAGGCTGGAAAGAGGTAGAGTAGGGAAGAAACCCTAGCTTAGAAAGGAAATCTAACTAAGGAGAGACCCTAACTAAGAGTGGGACGGACCTAATCTAAGCAGTACCAATCCCGGAGTACACATAAGAAAGGATAATATAGAATCCAAAGATAGAGAGAGAAATTGGTCACACCGTGGTCGCTAGAAACATGTGGACCTCCGAATGAGCACTGCTCGTGGGGCTCGAATGCAGAGGGTACGGCCGCACTATCCCGTAGGACAAAACGATCGTAGGCCTCTATGCTCGACACGAACGGGTCGATGGGAGGGCAGATTGGATTGTGCATACGACTAACCATTGAGGATAGAGGCTCTTGCCAACACACCCCAATGGTTAGTAATATACACAACCTAGTCACGGGTTTTCTCCACCCGATACAAAAGTTTGAGTGGGGTTTAGTAGATATGGGGCCAAGTTTCCCACGGGCGTAAGCCCCCGTGGTTAATTATATCTCAAGCCGGAGCCCGAGAAAACTCTCGATTAATGATCATACATTATCTCTTCCTAAAATGGGATAGGCACGAGGAGGTAGGTAAGAAGTCCTACTCAAAAAGGGAGAAAGGTCCCAAAGGGCTGAATCAGACATGTGTGGCTCATTCCAGCATTCGGAGGCTCTAGGGTACTAAACAAAAACTGGAGAAAAGAAATCAAGCACTCGATCACATATGTGAGAGAAGGATGGAGGTGACGTGTGCCTGTTGGATTATGAAAGATGAGTGGGAGGTCCCTGAAAAGAATGAACCTACCTACTATTTTAGGCATACTACGAGACCGAGTGTAGTAGTCTCGAATCCTAAATCTAAATTGGGCTTAGTATTCTACGAACAACACTACCTGTGTCCTAGCTAATGCAATGCAAAGATCTAGACTTATCCCGGCCTGGATGGGGGAGCCAGCTAACCACATAATCGATTCAAAACCATGCTATCAAGTCAATTATGAAAGATGAGTGGGAGGTACAGTTTCTGAAAGTAGGACCGACATCTATAGAGTTTCCTAATTGGTCCTTGACTTATGTGGGGTAGATGCTCCTAGCTAATGCATTAAATTTTATTTAGTTGGTTACTAATGCAATGCATGCTAGTTGAAATGTCAGCTTATGAATGTAATAGAATTTTAAAAACAAGCTTATAAAAAATAAATTTTTAGAAAAGACTGAGTCTCCCTAGGTCCGGCACTTTATCCTCATCGATCAGATTATCCGGACTCTACCCGCAGGCATGGAGATGTCTTATAGCAAGGAAAGAAGAGTGTAGTAATATGCATGCAACCTCGGACGGTTCTGACAATTCCTTAAGTTCGTTAAGTTTCTAAATTATTTAAAACTTAAATATTAAATTTTGGTTATGAGTAGAAAAATTTTTATAGTCCTTAGAGAGCCTAACGGAATCCAGGCGAAAATAAAAGTGGCATGCAAAAAAAAAGAACCTAAGAAAAATAGACAATTTCTACTACGCAATCAGGTAAACACATCAATATAAATCCAAAAATAATCAACTAAATGGCCATAGGCAAATAACCCTTATAACAACCCAGATATGCAGAAAGTAAAGTGGCCTGGCACCACTACCAACAACCCGGATTTATAAGCCGATGACAGACGCAAATGACTTTGAGTGGGATATTGGTCTTCAGTCTTCTGGGTGTCTTCTTCTCCTTGGACTCCTTGGAACTCTCCTCCTTGGACTCATTGTATCTCTTCTCCTTGGACTCCTTGTATCTCTTCCTCCTTGGACTCCTTGGATCCGTCGTTTCTTGAATATCCAAACAAAGAGACAATTCTCCCATTTGGGGATGATTGTCTTTTCTCTTTGGATATTTAAAGCCATCCAACTCGAT
>NW_021490935.1:0-232 GCF_001605985.2 Dendrobium catenatum | reverse complement strand
TTGAATATAACAAGTATAATATTATAATATCTGAAAAGATAATAATAACATTCTACAAGTCTATTTAAAATTAGAAATGAGGTTTTTTAAAAAAATATCTACGTTCCCAAAGATTCTTCCCTTGTTTTATATGAATAAAACAAGGTTTATTTTAATATGGGGTTCTCAAATCCCTATAGAGGCAAGTCCCTATAATTAATTACATCCTAGGAGGGATACTCCTAAGAAAAAC
>NW_021490934.1:0-233 GCF_001605985.2 Dendrobium catenatum | reverse complement strand
TGAAATGAAAGATATGGGTGAGGCATCCTATGTGATATGAATTGAAATATTTCGTGATAGATCACAATGAATACATGCTCACTTTTAGAAGATCTGATCACCTTGAGGTGATTGGATATTCAGATTCAGATTTTACTGGATGTTTGGATTCTAGAAAATCCACATTTGAATATTTTGGATATGTTTTTCTCTTAAATGGAGGAGCAATATCTTGGAAGAGTGCGAAGCAGTCC
>NW_021490933.1:0-1032 GCF_001605985.2 Dendrobium catenatum | reverse complement strand
TAAAATAAAACTATAGAAAACAAGAAAACTAATTACCAAATAAAAAAGTAATTGAAACCCATAAACATCCGCTGAGAAGAAACTTTGAATCTTCACATCTTCATCCGTTCTATTTTCCAACATCTTCAACCTCTTTATCCAATCTTCTATCCAACCATGGATTCCTTCAAACAATTCAATGAGCATTTCCTGAAGCACATGATGAAGTGTGTCTAAAACTATCATCAATACTCAACTTCTTACCTCTTAGACTCCCTTTGATAGGACCAAACACATTCATATTTTTGTTGAAACTTTTCTTCATGTTCCCTGTCTTGGAAGGAATAAAAAATTTCCCCTCCTCTAATACAGTTTCTTTACTCTTGAATTTGTCTCTCTTAGTCAAAGGAGTAACAGACGTTTGTATTCCATCCAAAATATCTAGTTCTTTCTTTTGTTCTCTGCATTTCAAATTTTTAGCCATAGAAATTTCTTCCATAACAGAAATTTCATATACAACATTCTTTGATTCAAGAGCCTCTGATTTGTCTACCACTATTTGTTCTAACCTGGTATGACAAGTTTGTACACCTTCTCCCATTCCAGCATACTCATTGATCTTATTAATTTCCCCATCTTCAAGATGTTCCGATTCAGACAATCCATAATCTATATTTTGCTTTTCTCTATGGCTGGCATTTCATTATCTTCAGCATCTATTCTACCCTCTTATTCAGCAAAAACCTAGGATAACAAATTAAATTTGTTCCCTGTTATTACTTCACCTTGAGCCAAATTGTCTTCCGGAATTTTCAACTCAGTTGACATCTGAGATTTTTTCCTGGTACCCGATAGTTCCTTCTCCAATATTACTTATGGATTGAAGCATAAATCATTTATTGCTGAATTTGTAACACAGTTATCTTCAGCCAACTTTGTTTCACCTTCAATTATCTGCTGGTTAGCAAACTTATGCCCATCAAATCCTTTATCTTTATTCATCAGTTTTCCTGCAGCTTGGACAGATTTGGCTTTGCTTTGATATTTCATATC
>NW_021490932.1:0-293 GCF_001605985.2 Dendrobium catenatum | reverse complement strand
TCGATTCTGTTAATAAATGTTCAATCTTGATCCATTCTCTCTTGATTCTCCAAAAATCCCATTCATTTTTGATATCACTCCTGAAAAATCTAACAAAATTCCATCACTATTTTAATCGAGAGTTTTCGTAGGGGACTCTGTCTCCCTACGATGTAATTAACTATGAGGGCTTGCGCTCGTAGGAGATTTGGAACCACACGCACCTGATTTCAAAATTTATCTTTTTAAAATCTTCTTAAATTTCTTTGGGAAAAAAATTAAAGAATGATCGTCGTTATTACATTAGAAGAATT
>NW_021490931.1:0-321 GCF_001605985.2 Dendrobium catenatum | reverse complement strand
TGGTGCGGTATGTTGAGTCTAGTGAATAGGTTGTTAAGCCTAAGTTAATGTCCCACGGGTACCAAGACGGGGGTGAATTGGTATATAAAAAATATTATCCCTCTTTTAGATGAGTTGAATTGAAAATAACTTTAGTGAATTTTTATAAAAAAAAAAAGTTTTTCAACCACAACTTTTTTAAACAAAAAAATGTGGAAAATATAAAACAGTAAAAAAAAACGACACAAGATTTATAGTGGCTCGGTCTAAACCAGACCTAGATCCACTACAAGAAGCACCCTCTTAGTATTGCACTAATACCAATAGTGTCCCTCCTTTTGC
>NW_021490930.1:0-238 GCF_001605985.2 Dendrobium catenatum | reverse complement strand
TTGCTCACTTTCTTTCATTACAATCATTGTAGGGCTCCTATGTCTAGACTCAGATCTTCTAATAACACCTAGTTTCAGTAACTGTTCGATGTGGATCTTGCATTCTTGCTGTTCCCAATTGTTAAATTTTATCTCACTTCCTCGAATATTGATATCCTGATTGATAATCTTTAGTTCACAGAATATTTTGTCTTTATCCCAGTACATCATGTGATCCTCAATTACATGATAACTATCT
>NW_021490929.1:0-465 GCF_001605985.2 Dendrobium catenatum | reverse complement strand
CCCGCCGAACCCCTCATCCCTGCTCCCCTCAAATTTCTTGTTTCCAACATCAAAACCCTTCTCCCTCATCCTCTTACCACCGATAACTATGCTATTTGGAGAATTCAAATCCTCCAACAGTTCACCGCCACCGGCTACGACGGACACCTCAACGGCACGTCACAGCCGCCGCCTGACACCTCCTCCTCCGCTTACGGGACCTGGAAGCTCACCGACAGCACGCTGATCTCCACGTTATTTTCGGCTATTTCCCCTACAATCTTACCTTATGTCATCACGGCAACCACTGCCCATGATGTCTGGACGATTCTTGAACGTCGTCTTCAGCTCGCCAGCCGCTCTCGCGTCATTCAACTAAAGAACGAGCTTCATCACGTTCAGATGAAGAATCTTTCTATGCAGCAATATCTCACTCAAGTCAAGACCATTGTCGACAACATCGCCGCCTCAGGATCCATAGTCGAC
>NW_021490928.1:0-288 GCF_001605985.2 Dendrobium catenatum | reverse complement strand
GGAAGAGAGTTTTGTGAAGGTTTCTCTGCTTTGTTGTGTTGAAATATGTTCAATATGAATTAGGTTGTTAGACCTAAGCTTATGCCCCAGCGGCTAACCAAGAGTGGGGGTGAATTAGTAATTTAAAAATTATCCCTCTTTTAAAATTTAAGCCGAAAAATAACTTAAGTGAATTTTTGTTGAAAAAGATTTTTCAACCACAAATTAAGCGATAAAGTAAAGTAAAAACAAAAGCAGCGAAAAATAAAAAGACACAAGGTTTATAGTGGTTCTGTCAAACACGACCTA
>NW_021490927.1:0-295 GCF_001605985.2 Dendrobium catenatum | reverse complement strand
ATCAACAAAGAAGATGAAGAAAAATATAGATGAGGACGATGATGGACAGAATGTAGAAAAAATTACCCAAGATTTAGAAGATTGCAGGCGTGCAACTGCTGTAGGAGCGACGAAGGGGGCTTGGATGTGTCATGTATGAGAGGAGGGAGGCTTGGATGTGTCATGTATGAGAGGAGGGAGGCTTGGACGTTTTTTGGGTTGAGGGAGAGGGGGAGCGGGTGGTTATAGGTTGAGGGAGAGGGAGAGTGGGTGGTTATGGGTTGTTGCTGAACCCTTTGACTGTGGACCGTTCGTT
>NW_021490926.1:0-234 GCF_001605985.2 Dendrobium catenatum | reverse complement strand
AGTGGCATGGCCCGTAAATAGGTGAGAGATCAAGGGCAAATCTGGAGTGGTTCGATGGACAGCAGATATTTAATTCTTTAATTGTGTATCGTTCGTCAGACATTTCAATGTCTTAATGATGACCAAATTCAAAAATCTTGAGCTCATTGGATTCGTCTCGCCGATCCACTCGATTCGACTGCAAGCATGTCTCATATTTGGAAAACGTTTGGTAACTCAAATTCTGGTTTGAAC
>NW_021490925.1:0-1323 GCF_001605985.2 Dendrobium catenatum | reverse complement strand
TCCTGACTTACGTCGCCCACCGACTACAAGCCTTCCATCCTCCGTCGCCCGCCGACTACGGTCCTTCTGACCAAACGAACATGTCAACAATGACTATTTATATTAACATCATGTAATGTACTCCACAAGATGTACATCAAGCTAAGGCCTCCCCCCAAGGAAGGACCTCATTTGTAATCAACTACAATACTAGTGGATTCATTCAAACTGTGCTAGGCCCCATGGTTTTTTCCCCCTTTTCAGGAGTTTTCCACGAAAAAAATATTGGTGTCTCATGTGATCAATGCTACACACTCTCTCTTATCTGATTGCGTGTCAGATTTTCGTAAAACGCTAAGACGTTAAATATGATATTTCTCTACCGCCACGAATACTCCTGGACACAACAACAATTATATCCGCATAAAAATTATTAGATATATTGCTCGGGCAGAAAATCAATTCCTATAAGAAATTTCTTAACCATAATGGCTTGAAGTCCAAATTCTATGCCATTGAATTCACCTTCTACATTTGAGTAACAATATTTTGCATCTTGCTACTCAATATCATAAAGTTTCCTAAAGTAGATCATGTGTCATCTATTAATCTAGCCTACAATGCATCAATGTATCTATATTTTTATAATCTTCATTTTTAGAGCAAAAAATTCAAATTCTTAGAGCACACTGCATGTACCATTAAATGCATATAATATGATTTATATGTTGTTCTCCAAGATTATGTATAAATCGATCGGCAATACTCAATGCATAAAGCAAGAGTCGATCTTGTGTGAAGTAACTAATTAATTTGTCTCCCCATAGGCTTTTTGTTTCTCCATTTATCAATTGCAATTTGGTCTAATTCATAATTACAATTAGTTGACATACCAAAATTTCATTCTTTTTTAAAAATCTAAATTATTTTTTCTTTAAGAAAAAATTTTATTTTATTTGATTGGTTTTCTATCTTCTAAAAAAAATATTTTATTATATAGGCACGCTACAATCTCAAAAAATTTATAATGTATACTCTTTGAGACTCTACTTTGCTATACTCCTTTCTATGTATGTATTATTGTTAGAAAAGAAGACATATGCTTGGTAAGCTCCTCACTCTTGGATTCCACCATATGCCTAATCTTTAGAACATTCCATATCATATATAAGTATATGTTAGGACCTTAACTTATTATGCTTGCAACTTTTGATAAAAATGGATTAAAATCTCGTTGTAAAATACCATGGATAACTACTCTGAAAAAGAAGAAGAAGTTTGCATGTAATTTGGAACCACTCTAATCCCTTATGTTGCTTAGCTAAACTATAATATATAAAATTA
>NW_021490924.1:0-240 GCF_001605985.2 Dendrobium catenatum | reverse complement strand
TGAAACTAATTTATCATAATCAAATCATAAATTTATTGGTATTACTCGCTTCAATTTAAGTTTGGGTATGATTCAATTAATAAAGCTGAAGTTCTAGCTCAACTTATGCTTTATTAGAGACAGCTTTTGGTCACTATTTTCTGATTATCTTCAGGTTAATATATATTTTTTGGCATGCAACTTTGCAATTGAATACTTGAATTTTATTTTATTTATTTATTTTAATATATTTTTTTTACA
>NW_021490923.1:0-589 GCF_001605985.2 Dendrobium catenatum | reverse complement strand
ATCATATATTAATAGATGCCTTATTGAAATAACCTATCAGGATTTTGAATTTCTTAACCTATCCACCACTGGAGCAAAATCCATATTTTGGCTTCAAATCCTAATTTTAATTGGGGCCCTACTAATAACCTTCTTAGAGAAACCAATGCACCCTGTCATAACTCTACAACAAGTACCGTAGTTAAAGATGCTCGAACCACTAGCACATTTTTTGAACCTTCATTCTTCCTAAAGCTAGGGATCATATTTATATTACTCCTATCCAATCACTCACTACCTACTACATCATGGCTCATTAAGATTTTAATATCATTGATCTTCTAATATTCTATATTGAACATCTAACCAACATTAGAGATCCTAGCCACAAAAGAAAGAAAAATCTAGACTTATGATATATTATTGTCTATATGCTCAAATCCAAATATAATCTTTAATATCCAAGCCCACGTGATCACCTCACTATTTTTTACTCCAATAGAGCCCAAGTCCTTCTTAGTACTCACATTACCTTGTACATGAGGAGATTATGGTATAAAAGGAAGGACATATTCTTGCACCTATCCACCAGCACTCCATGATAGATCAG
>NW_021490922.1:0-237 GCF_001605985.2 Dendrobium catenatum | reverse complement strand
TATCCAAAGTATGGTGATTTCTGGAAATGTAAGGTTGATAGTAAATTTTCTTCTCCAGCTTGGAAATTGCTTTTAAATGGGTGGGAAGCTCTTAAACCAATTGTTAGGTGGACCATTTCTACAGGCGACTCTGTCAGCATTTATGAGGATATCTGGATAATGGATAAACAAATTAATAGGTGGCCTACTTTCATTGTTCTTGAAGCTATTGATGAAGAAAATGCTAAAGTCAATAAG
>NW_021490921.1:0-292 GCF_001605985.2 Dendrobium catenatum | reverse complement strand
AGGAACGTTTTCATGATGGGATTCAATTTCAATTTAATTTAGATTGAAGTTATGAAACCTATTGCCACATCATCATCCTAAATTGGAATCCTTTCTCCCTTGAGTTCCCCTCTCTCCCTCTATGCATGCCGCCGGCCCCCATGGAGAAATTTCCTCATTAATTGCTTGTTTAATGTCTTGACCGTTTTGAAATCATAATTTGAATTCAAAGTTTTTCCCTCCTAAATTACTTAAACTGAAATTAAATTTCAGTTCTAAGTTTTCAAACCTCTCCCTCCCTCTCTACAAGCCG
>NW_021490920.1:0-265 GCF_001605985.2 Dendrobium catenatum | reverse complement strand
TACACTTATTCAAAAATGCATATAATAGCTATATGGAACCACCATGTGTAGGGCTCCAATTTAAAAATAACATTAAATCAAATTTTTAGTGGATAAGGAGTAATTTTGCTTTGCTTATCCATTATTATTTGAGAAATTCACCTTATATACTAATCAATTTGATATCAAACTTGGCTAGGAAATATTAGGGCATGTCCATGACCTAACATAATTTTTCTAGGTTTTTCCGTGAGTAAATATGCATTAATTGGATTTTCAAGGGTAT
>NW_021490919.1:0-332 GCF_001605985.2 Dendrobium catenatum | reverse complement strand
TAATCGTCCAGGACGATCGGTCCTCTGTAAAAATTTCGACCAAACGAATAAATTTTCGTCCAAATGATTAACCGACTTAGAACGGTTTTTAGCAGTTTCTAGAACCAACCTTGTAATAACCGTTCGTACCGGACGAACATAGTTCGTACGGCACGATCAGCTATACGAAGACATTTCGTACACATATACAAATGGGGTCATTTCAAATCGTTTAAGTAAAATTGTCCAGGACGATCCACGATCGTACGGGATGATCCGCTGCGTACAGAATTGATAAATTTCAGTTTTTGGGCGATTTTTCTTGTCTTTTGTATAAATTGTCCAAATTAGAC
>NW_021490918.1:0-311 GCF_001605985.2 Dendrobium catenatum | reverse complement strand
AAAAGGGCAAAAAGAAGTTCCAAAGAGCTTTTTGGGCTGACTTAGCTTCAGATTCATCGGAGATAGAAAAAGAAGAGGAAGTAACTAATTTGTGCTTAATGGCCGACATACTTGATCATTCAGATCCATAAGAGGATGGCTCTCACACAAGGCCTCGTGAGAGCATATGGTACCTGGATAGCGGATGTTCAAAGCATATGACTGGAGATTCTACACAATTCATTTCACTAGAATCCAGGAGTGGAGGCACGGTTACACTTGGAGATAACACCATAAGGAAGGTGATTGGGTCAGGTATAATTGGTAATATT
>NW_021490917.1:0-234 GCF_001605985.2 Dendrobium catenatum | reverse complement strand
CTAATTTCTGATTTCTGTTTTCGTACCAATCCGTTCTGATATGATCTGAAATTCTGAATTTCTGATTTCTGTACGATTCTGACTCTGTTGATTTATTCTGTTCTGATTTGTATTCTGAGGTGATCTGATCTGTACGACTCTGATTCTGATTTGATATCTGTCCGTATAAGTTCTGATTTTCGATTCTGTTCTGATTCGTGATTCGATTCTGTTCCGATTTCCGATCTGATTTCT
>NW_021490916.1:0-286 GCF_001605985.2 Dendrobium catenatum | reverse complement strand
CATCCAAGCAAATTTTGGAGATCCACTAAAGAAAAATTGTACTATGACATCCAAGTAAATTCTTGGAGATCCACCAAATGAAAGCCCTAGTGTGACATCTAGAACAAATATCTAGAGATCTACAGAGTTAAAAAGCTTACAACAAACATGATTCGCTCTAGACGTGTACCACATTTATTGGGGGGCATTTGTTGACCTCTAAACAATAACCGAAGGAATGAAAGGGAGAAGAAAACAACGTAGAAATCCTATGGCACATACCCATCGGATCCACGAAAGCCTCTGC
>NW_021490915.1:0-253 GCF_001605985.2 Dendrobium catenatum | reverse complement strand
CTAAGAAATTTAAATTTATACATATACTTAATTAGTTACTTCATTTAAATACATTTCTTATTTATGTGTGTCTATGTGTGTGTTCATGTGAATGTATGTATTTATTTGTATGCATTTATGCACGTTTGTCTTTGTGTGTGACACACACATATTAAAATGATTTCGATGTAATGTAAATTTTGATGCATTTTTTAGTAAAATTATAATGCATGAATAGAAGATGTGAATGATTTTGTAGTGTAAATCAAGTGAA
>NW_021490914.1:0-12966 GCF_001605985.2 Dendrobium catenatum | reverse complement strand
AGAACGGCAAAATTACAGCCGTTGATCTAAAGATCAAAGGCTGCGATTTCATGCAGTTCAAAGAACGAACCGAAACCCTAGAATAGAAAAACGTCTTGTTCTCTCAAAATACTCAATGCTTTTCAAAAAGCTATTTAACCATAAGCATTGTGACCTATTATAAGAGATTTTGAGAGATCTAACCGTCCGATTTTTGCGTTCTTGGGCTTGTTGGATTCGTTGAAACTGCAGAAATATTTCTCCAGTTGACGTCAAACCCTGATTCTCCTCGGATCGAGCGAAAATCAGCCCGGAAGGAACGTGGGGCTTGGTTTCGCCGGAGTTCTCGCCGCCGGCGACTCGAGCTCGTCGGATCTTGGTTGGGGACGATGGGAAAACTCTCCAAGAGTGCTCACACGAAATATTAGAGGGTTTGGGGGCTTCGAGAGAGAAAAAGATCAAAAAGATCCTAAAATAACCTAAGATTTCGATATTTAAATGGCCTAACCCTTAGATCTACTGCTAGGATCGAATATCTCATCATTTAGGAGGGAGAATAGCCTCATGAGGCCGTGGTTTGAATTCTAAAACGTTCATGAGGCTTGAATGACATTAATTAGGTCTTAATTGGGCTCTAAATAGGTGATTTTCACCTATTTAAGACATGGTTTGACCAAGTCAACGATTGACTTTGTCAAATCAGTTAAGAGGGTCAAGGGAGCCCATGGGTCGAGCCTCGAAGGCATGAAATTGATTTAAAATTAATTTTAGGCTCTTTAGGTCAATTTGGGTCAACCCGGGTTGACCTGGTCAACCAGGTTGACCCACAGCCTGGGCCCGGGCTCGACAGACTCGACTCGACCCACTGAACCCAACGGGAAGGGCCATAGGGTCTGGCTTGGTCAATTTGACCAAGTCAACTGTTCGGGCTCAAATCTGGGCAAAATCGAGGTCAACACTATGTACAATTAGAGAAATTATTATGTGCGGTCATCTGACGGTTTGGAGGCGAATCAGAATGCGCCATGTCACCTGGTAGACACTGGTACACAACTCTCGTACACAGCTAAAAAGTGATGAGGTACGTTCTGATTCGCCTCCGGACGGCGTCTGGTGACCGCACAGAATAATTGTTACCGAAACAACAGTTATCACATCAATTATTTATTAAACTTATTTTTTAACTTTGATTTATATACCTTATCTTTTTTTTTTTTTTGTTATTTATTTTCATAAAGAAATAGTATTTTTAAATTTGGATTTTTTTTTGTTTTTTTTTTATTATTTTTGTATTTTTTAAATTTGGATATATTTATAGTAGTTTTAACTGTTGCAAGAAAAAAAAAACTTTGAAAGCCCACAAGAAACACAATCTTGAAAGGCCCATAAACCTTTTAGTTAAATACACATGTAGTTAATCTAATCATAATTATTATAAGAAATTTTAATAATAATATATTTTTTTTAATTTATGTTATGTTGTAATTCAACCCAATCATAGTTTGTAGAGCATTTGCTTACTTTTCAAAGTGGGATTACATTAATTATATTTTTTATTTTTGTTTTATATGAAACAGAGATTTATATTAATGAATCATAAGTATTTGATTAGAGAGTTTAGATAATTAACATCTTAATTGAATTTCCAATCAATCTTCTTTTGATTTGTTTTGTTAGGTGAAGTGTGTTAGCATTTTGACTATATTAAATTAGAAGATAGGGAAACTTAGGACCCACTAATAATGCATTAAGAAAGGCGTGTAGTTTATAATGTCAATTTATGCTTTATTAAGTGGTCATTATCTTGGCTTAAGCTAAAAATGTTAGAATCTGATTGTGTTGATTAATTGGATTATTTATGTTGCCTCGGACCTCAAGTTTGTTTTGCTTGTTGGGGGTGCAGGGGGTTTATCCCCTACTTGGGTTAAGGTACTTTGCATCTGGATTTTTTTTTTTCTATACAACACCCCGAAGCTATGTACCTGAGCGCCCTGGAGTTGTTCCTGAGTTCCAAAGCGCTAATCAACAGAGAACAAAGAGTCATAGAGCATTGGATACGACACCCTGGCGATGCAAGTTTGAGCTTCGCAGTGTCATCAGACAGAGGCTTGAGCACCGCTTGGTGGTTATAACTGGTTTTCTGAAAGGGTTGCATCCCTTGGTGGTTATAACCGACTTTCTCTTAAATTTCCTATTATTGCAGACATAGAGAATTGTTCATAGTGTATTTTTTGGTGTAGTGTGACTCCGTGGTTTTTTTCCTAATTTTAATTTTTTCACGTTAAATTCTGATGTCCTTTATTTTTTAGCTGCCTTTACTTTCTTGCTTGTTTCATCAGTGCAGTGTTTACTCCTCAACCCCAACAATAAATAATAGTGTGCAATGAACTAGAGTTTGTATTCAAAGGATTGCAATTCCAATTTTTTCTCTATCATATAAAGACCAATATGAAGTGCCCAAATATTTTACATGATGAAATGTATATTAATATCATTATTTATAAAGTGCATTATTTATAAAATATAGAATTTGTTTGGGAAGGCAATAGAATTTTATAAAGTTGATTGTGAAGTTACTGTGATAAATTTTCTTATTGATTTCTAATATAAATTTTTAGATGAAATTTAAAAAAAAAAAAAAAACTGTCCCCAATGACACCTAAGAGGACTCCAACGGGATCCTCCAACACCAATAGGCTCTGAAGAATTTGCAAGTTTTTTTAAAATTTTTTGGACTAAATAATTTATAAAGAATATAATAGTATTAGTGTTAAATAGAATTTTAATTTTCATTTATAATCTATAATATTTCCCTCCCCACTAGCTACCAAATACCAAATACTCATCTCTCTCTCTCTCTCTCTCTCTCTCTCTCTCTCTCTCTCTCTCTCTCTCTCTGAGACAGTTTGCTTACTATTTTTTAAACTAATTTTTTAATATAAAAATTTTCTATTTATGATAAGGGTGTAAGTGAGACGAGTCAAGTTATTAGCCAGCTCGAGGTGAGCTCAAAAAATGGCTCATAAACCGAGTTCAATAAGCTAACAAGTCAAGTTTGAGTCAGCCTTAACTCGACATGTTAAGTCACAAGCTAGCTCGTTTAAAAAATATTAATATAAACTATACTTAAAATGTATTAGAGAACAAGCCTAAAAATATGAAAAAATATTTAAAAATTTATATCTCAATTTCTTATTCAAGTTTTCTTTATTACTTTTCTTCTAATTTCTTATTCTTGTTATAATTTTATTATAATTACTATTTGAATCATAATCAATTTTCTCTCTTTCTTTAAGAATAACAATCATTATAGGGGGGCCTACTGTGTTAGAATAATCAACCAGATTAATGTCTTTAATAGAACAAGATCCACTCACTACACTTACAAACTACAACTCATTTAAAATAAAACTTAAGAGCAATTATTCTAAACTAATAGAATAAGCAAATAAATAAAAATAAAACCACGAACAACCACTGAAAAGAGCAACAATCACACATTCCAGTCCCAACAGAAGGCCACAGGCACAGGCAACCTGCAAAGAAACCTTGAGCAAAATATGGCAGAAAACGAATCCAGGCCTAATGCTCAGACAATTAAGAAGAAACCCATTCACGCAGCATCATAAACCCAGCCAACCGCAACCCTGCACAAGAAGGGACCAACGCCATAACAGGGAGAAAAAACCAAAATTAAAAAAACAAAGCCACTTAGTGAAACACAAAAGAGTCAGCTCGCTTAAGGGACCTTCGCAAGAACCCACAACGAGAACAAAGAAGACATAATCCTTTTCTCTCTTTCTTATCAAATATAGGTTCGCAAGCCAGCTCAAAATACATAATTAGTTAAGCTTGACCTCGAAACTCGATTAATAATAAGATCAAGTTAGACTCAACTCAAACTGGCATTTGATTCGACTCAATTTAACTCAAACTCGAACTCGATCATCCCAGCCACTCATCTCGATCGACTCGACCCATTTAAACCCTATAATTCTGGCTTTGAATGCTCCAAGAGAACTACAAATTGTAGATTGAGAAGACCTGATAATCAACACATAGAAGATTCTATTAACTTGACTTCTAAGGTAGCGTAGAAAAGCTGACTTTCTTCTCTTCGAATCACTTGTCTAAGATACTTTGAATCACAAATAGCGAATTTGTAGATGGATCTGTTGGTTGTTACGGGGAGGCAACTCACTCAGAATGCTGGGAGCTTGCAATAATTATTGATGACTTTGTCTTATGTGTGTTCAGGCCTGCACACTAATCAATGCAAAATGTTCCACCCCCCCTCTCTCCACACAATACTTCTCTGGCAAAATGATTTGCCAAATATCTTGGGTTTTAATTCTCTTGAACATGATTTTCAAATACCTAGGGCGTCCCCATTTTCCAATAAAAAACTCAATTCTTCTCAACTGTCAATACCACTCCTGAGCAGGATTCTCTCTAACTTGTGGTTGGACAAGTAAAATTTCTTTTCTTTTGCTCAGGTCGTATCTCAATACTTGAGATTCATCTATTGCATACACTTGCGCATACTGGATTAGGGACGATCTATTATACCAAAACCTACATCAATATTGATTGATAGGCTTGCTAGCATTTCTTTATCATGGAGCTACTGAAGGAAATAAACTTACATTTGGTTGCTTGAAGAATACTGTCTTCGCAACTTGTTTTGAGGTCTTAGGGACATCTCTAGTATCCATTCCCTTTATCATGGTCTCAGGCTGTTCTTGTTATTTGGAGAATGTAAATTCCTATAGCTCTGTTTTTGAACTGGTGCAGAGTCAAATATACTTAATATAAGAGGCACCGATACAACAAAATCTTATGGATCTATACGTCTCCTCTACATTGAATAATGTTATACGTTCATATATCCGCTAGCATATTACTCTTATGCGACTGATAATAATTTGAATAATTTCTTCAGATCAAAATTCGTTAGTCGAGCATGAGTACAAGAATGATATACTCTTAAGAATATTTTAGATTTTGATGATAATAGCATTCTTTCTTAATAATAACATATAAGCAATAGAGATAATAATGTTTTATTATGTAATTTATAATCGTATAGATAATTATATACAATATACGAAATTTAATTTATTCATGTTACAGACTTATGTTAGAAGTTTAATATTTTTTTAAATAACATAATTATGTGATAAGTTACAAGAAATGATAATTATACTACTCATAATATTCTTATAATTTTCATTTATATATGCTTTCATAAACAATTATGTCATATATGCCTTTTCTAGATTAATATTCAAATTCCTTCTAGTAGGGAATAACTATGTGAGCTCCAAAAGTCAAGGTAGATTTTCTATCTTGATTTGTTATATAGTTTGAAACTTTCAAAATTTGACTGATGAATAAAATACATAACTTTCGTACTAATCTACTTAACATTCAACATATAAATAATGACAAGCAAGAAAAAAACTCATAAGCAAGAAGCAAATAGTGATCAAAATTTACGATGCTATCTGCTTTGCCTGGCTTGTTTTAATTCTTGTGTTGTCCATGAATGACTCCGTCATCCCAACTTAGGCCTTCGAATCCCTTCGTTGGAGGAAATATATTATTTGTGTAGTCTAGGAATATGCCAGATGCAACTAGCGTTCAGACATCCACCGTAATAATTTTCCCTTCCTAGTCTCCTTTCCTCAACTAAATCTCTAGTTGCAGCTGATGTACCGCTTCTTGCCCGAAAAATCTTGTTTATTCTTTCACATAAGATTGATAACGTGAATAGCTCATAGCGAGATGGTGAGAAAAGTGATGGTGTGTGAAATATCAAGATGTAGAGTGGGTGAGGAGGGTAGAATTTTGATATTTTTTTTAAAAATTTATTAAATATTATGGAGACTTTAAATTTAGAACATTAAAATTTGGAAAATGATACTTTTTTAGTGCTATAAAAAAATAAACATGTAATAATAAGTGAATAAATATAAATATAATCAACTTAGTCCATATCTACGAATATTATAATCACTTGGTTCTCAATTGTCTTCGCCTTCTCCTTCTCACTTTTGACTCTTGAAATCCAAAATTTTCCCTGCAGCATACCTTTCACCTATAAATACCAGAATGCAACAGAGAAGAAGCCTCACATCATAAACAAACCAAATTTCCTCAGCTCAGTTTCTGATCAGTTCTCAGATCCTTCAATGGATTCAGAATCTCATCAGATTCAAGAAGAATAGAAGCATGCAAATCATGCCTTAAAAATATGTAGCATGGCTGTTCTTCCATGACTCCTCACTACAGCTTAGAACTCGCCTGTTCAAGCTTCTTCTGCTGCCTGGGCCTGGAGCTCAGCTTTCTGCAGAAGAGTTTGCAGCTAAGCTGATTAATGATTCTACAAGCGATTATACTGCTTTGAAGCTTGAGAGGATTCTTCGTCTTCTTGCTAGCTATTCTGTTTTAACTTGGTCGACTGAGACTGATTCCCATGGCCGCACTGTTCATCGCTTTGGTGCTTCTCCTGTATGCAAGTTTTTAGCTCCTAATGAAGATGGGAGTTTCTTTTAGCTGCACTCGGTCTTATGAGCACTGATAGGGTCGCCATCGAAAGCTGGTGAGTAATTTTCTAACTTAAAAACAGTGAGAAGAGTGCAGGAATTTGGCTGGGCATTTGTTGGATGAGAAATTGTTTCTCTAAATTAGTCAGCCTCTTTTTTGAGGAAAAATTATTCTGTTCATACGCCTAATGTCGTTCGGAGACCAATCAGAATATGCCACGTCGCCTCTTTTCTATGTACCACGGCTCTATACTGCTCGGTACCTCTGATGTGGCAGCATCTGATTCGCCTCCAAACATAGAGCTGCATCTTGCCTCCGCACAGAATAATTTCTTTTTTTTTTAGGGTGCATGAACAAAATAGGGTTGGAGTGCACATAATTTTATAGGTGAAATAGAGAATGATTTGGGTTAAATTTTAAAATAATTCCCCTACTATTCATATATAGGCATTTAAGTTTTATAACATTTATATAATTTAATGCTTTGATTATATAAAATTATTTCAAAATGATTTCTCTTGGATTAAATTTAGCTCAATTTTATATTATAATTATAACACAACGAATTATTTCGGATCAATTTTGTATAGCGGAATCACTAAATTTGGGCAATGTGATAGTCTATGATTAAATTAGTCATACGTGAATACTCTGGAACTATTTTGAATTTTTTATGAGAAGAATTTCTTTTTTTAGAATTTAGACTAACACAATTATGAAAAATGATAAAATAGTTAAAATACTTATCATACTAATTATAAATAAAAAAAACCAGAGTGACAATTGCCCATCCTAAGCTCTTCATAAGTTTGTAATTAGAAGTCATGAGTCCCCCTAATCTTTATTACAAAAATTTTTACGCAATTGTCCCAACACCAAATTAAAAAAAAAACTTTATTATATGATTCTCTAGGTAATTTATACAATTCAATTTATTTTTTAATCTTTATTACAAAAAATTTTACGCAATTGTCCCTCCTAAAAGTTCTAAAATACTATGATCTTTAAGCAATTGCCTCCAATATAATTAAACACATTATGTAGAGGTGTTATTCTTAGATAACGGTGAACCAAATACAAAAAGAAATAGTAAAAAGAATCCAAAAATATCCTTACAGTCAAAGTTTATTGGAGGACGGTCCAACCACGCTAAGGAGCGCTGCCCCCTTCGATCTCTGACATATCTACGAAGCATACAACGATCAAGGATATGAATAAATAGGAGTCGTGCCAAAATCTACACTTTTACTTATAAGTTTGTCCCCTTGAAAATTAGACAGGTTATGCCCTTGATTTCGGGTTCCAAATAAATGAGTTGAATGAAAAGTTGTTCAAGCTCATTTATTTAGCTATCAAATATTTTCAAAAGTACTCAAGCTCATTCGTTTACATTATCAAACGAACGTAAACGAGCTCTTATCGAGCCGTGCCACAAGTAGCTCGTCGAACGTTCGGTTGATTTGCTGCCCTAACTGCATTTATATTTTATGATTTATCACTTATTATTTTATTAAAAAAATAACTTAAAAAATTCATTTTAATATTGTTCGATATTCCATTTCATGGTAAGATAGAATCATAAGAGTTTTTCTTATAGCTGTCACGTTCTAGTAAGGTTTTGTTTGGGATAGCTTTAGAAAACAATAAGAAAGATGTACTAAATTTAAAACTTATTATGAAAAGCTTATTTTCATTATATATATATATATAAGCTGTCCCAAAAGATCCTAAGAATGTTTTGGGGTTTTAAACCCATAATTTGCTAGATTTGGCCATTTGTAGGATTTGATATATTTACAAAATTCTTCTCTCATAAATTTTAAATTTTGAAATAAACAATCAAATAGCTAGCTTATTAGGATTTAATAAAATTTAAAAGTTATTATGTAAATAATTTTCATATTTTATTTCTATTAATACTTACTAAATCTATAATAATAGAATTTACTAAGGGTCCATTTGTGGAAGTTGCAATTGTCTATAAAAGATGTTGTAGAAGAATTGTGTGGAAAGTATATTTTTTTCAAATTTGTGTGTGTATCATATTTTTTTTTTCTTTTGCAAAAACCATTAACTTTCTCATAGCATCTCACTTTAGTAGATCTATTATAAGAAGTTGTTCCTCATCATATAAATAGGAGTGTCAATTCGGATCGACGAGTCGGTTTTGGGTCAAATCCGAGTTGACCCAGATATAAATGGGTCAATCCAAACCAGACTCATTTTTGCAAATGGGTAAGACATTTCAACTCTGACCTGATTCGTGCGGGTTGCTGGGTTGACCCGACACGACTCGGATTTAGTAGATTTGGTTGAAGAAGCACGAGCTGAGCGCCTGAGCTAGTCCGCGAGTGCGGGTAGTGAAGTCCGAGTCGCGAGCCGAGGGAGTCCATGGGATCGCGAGTTTGGGCAGAGTTTGAGTTGTGAGCGTGTGGCAGCAAACAAAGCCAGTAGGTATGTGAGTGCGGGCAGAGTAGTCCGTGGGAATGCTAGTCGAGCGGAGCCGTGACTCGTGAGCACGCTGCAGCGACAAAGTCCGCCGGACTGTGCAGTGCGGTCGGAAATCCGGAGTTGTCTCCAACTTTCGGGTCATTGTCGGGTTGATTTCTGGTTTTCAGGTCAACCCGAACCTGACTTGTTTTTAAAATGAGTAAAAAATCCAAACCCGAACCCTACCTGTTTGCTAACCGGGTCAACCTGAACCCAAATTTTTTCGGGTCGAATCCGAATCGAGTTTCAGGTCTTGTCAAAAATTAACACTCCTACATATATACTAAAAAACTATTTTAAAAAGCAGTAAGAAAGTTGTTCCAAACAAAGCCTGCATTTGGATTCACAATATTTACTAAGGCTTCGTGTTGGACGGCTTTCTTACTGCTTCTTAAAGCAGTTTTTTAGTACAAAATTTTTTAAAGAACCAGTAAGAAAGTCGTCCCAAAGGAAGCCTAAATCACACTAGTAGCCAAACAATGAATGAAGTGACGGCGGAGGAACCCTAAATCGCCAGAGCGCTAGGGCAAAACGAAGAGAGAGGAGTATGTCATGTTTTGAAATTTACATGAGATTGAGCTCTTTGTTATTCAGCGTTTAACTTGATTATCTTCATTCATACGATGTGTTTTATTACTAAGGCTTTATTTGAGACATCTTTCGTACTGCTTCCTAAAACAGTTTTTTAGTATAAAATTTTCTAATTCAAGAAATTTTTGTACTAGAAAGTAACAAAAAGCTGTCCCAAACGAAGCCTAAGACTTCTTTTAGAATAACTTTCTTACTTCTTTTTAAAGTAGATTTTTTGTACAAAATTTTTTTTTTTTTGTGTTAGAAAGCTGTTTTTTGCTGTCCCTAAATGAAGCTTAAGTGCATCGAAAATAAATGTTTTTTATGGCTTTTTTTTTTTTTTTTTTGAAAATTGAGTTATATTTTATTGATGTAGGAGTGGAGCATGTTGGTGGAGATGTGTTTGAAAGCATTCCAAGTGGAGAGGCTTTGTTGTTGAAGGTGAAATAAACCTAATATTAACATAATTATAATATAAATTGTGAAATTAATTTTGGTGAATATTTTTCATAAATTTTAGTTTTAAAATTATTATTATTTGTTGAGATTAATATAATTTACTCAAATGAGGTTGTGGTGTAGTAAGGTCACTTGATGCTCAAATTATTGCAAAAGATTATTATAATATGCAAAAATTAATTAAATTTTATATTATATTATGTCCAAATAAACTTAATAATTATGAGAATGATTTTGACATAAAATTTGATTTTTTTTTTTCAATTTAAAGGAAAAAAAAGATTGGGGGTTTGATTCCTTCAAAAAACAATTATGGTGCAAACTTATAATTAGCATTCGAAGCATTATTTATAGATCTATATTTTCAATATAAATATAAACTAAAAGCATTCAAAAATATATTTTTCAAAATACAAAATTTCTTATATAAAATATCAATAGGAATTAGTAATCATTATAGTAATATTTTTGGCTTAGGGTCTGTTTGTGATAGCTTTCTAGCTATTTCGCTTTCAGCACTGCAATCAAAATTTTGTTTGGCCATTGTTGTTTTGCTACTTTCTCATTGCATTTTAGAAATTTGTGTGGTGGAAAGTAATATTTTTGCAACTAAGGCTTCGTTTGCGATGGCTTTCTTACTGTTTCTTAAAGCAGTTTTTTAATACAAAAAATTTAATTTTTATACTAGAAAGCTGCTTTAAGATGCAATAAGAAAGCTGTCTCAAACGAAACCTAAAGTAATGACTTTTCCCACAACAGCTTCACAACCAACTTTATAAAACGCTACAATCATCCCAAACAAACCTTTAATCTATCTGACTAATAATTAGGTTGGTTCAATATATTGACATAATTAATTAATTTGAGTTAATAGAATGACCCAATTAACCAACTTGGTCCAACTTAAATAACATATAGCTCTTTTTTTCACTAATTTTGATAATATTGAGATAAAAAAGAAATTGGTTTAGGAGCATTTTTATACAAAAAATACAAGCTGTCAGATTTGCTTTGAGATTAGTACAATTCAAAATATCATATAAATGCTAATCTCAATGCAAATTAAACAGCTCAGGACCCATACTAATGTATTTCACACTTTTTTTTTCAACTGTTATGTTCATTTTAATCAGATTTATAAAGAAAAATGAGCCTGATAAATGATTTTTCTGATTAATTATCAATAATCTGCAGTCAGTTCTTCATGACTGGGGCGACGAGGATAGCCTGAAGATTCTGAAGAACTGCTGGAAATCAGTTCCAGAAAATGGCAAAGTGATAGTTATAGATTCCTTTCTTCCTGAAGCTCCAGACTACACAGATCTGACACATTGCGTCCTGAACACTGACGTGATAATGCTTCTGGAGAGTCCCAGTGGCAAGGAGAGAACAGAGAAAGAGTTCAGAGAGTTGGCCGAACTCTCTGGATTTTCTGGTTTCAATGTTATCTGCAACTTCTCCAATGCTTGGATAATGGAGTTGAGCAAATAGTTCACCGCAGCTTATTATCTTTGTTTGGGACGATTTTTTTATTGCTTTTTAAAGTTATTTTTAGTATAAAAATTTATTTTTTGGTACTAAAAAGCTGTTTTAAGAAGCAGGAAGAAAGTCGTCTCAAGCGGGAGTCTCTTTTATGTGCTTTCTGTAGCTATGTATATATGTTATGGGATGATAGAATTCTAAATGATTTGTAACATAAGATTTCTATGAGATTATGGAAGTTAAATAAATGTTTCAGGCAACAGGTTCTGCTTTCTGAATCAGAGAGATTTGAGAAGATGAAGTGATGTTCAGAATGTCTGCAGCATAATTGATTCTGTTAGGTGGTTAGCAGAGCTGCGAAAAGTGATTAATGGAAAGTTGGAAACCAACAATGCTTTGTTTTTTAGTATGAATAAGCAACTTTTTACTATGAGAATGGGAATTGAGATCATTGAATCTCATCATTTTCTCTTTCTCTCTCAGCTTTTTTGAAGATGCTATCCAAAATGAAGACATTAAGCATGCAATGAAGGTTTCGTTTGAGACAGCTTTTTTACTGCTTTCTAAAAAAATTTTTAAGTTCAAAATTTGTTTAAACTGAAAATTTTGGGTAATAGAAAGTTGCTTTAGAAAATAATAAAAAATCAATCCCAAATGAAGCCTAAGACCATCTCCAACCGTTCGGCAAACAGCCGAATGGAGGCCCTTAAACATCACAACCGAATGCCTTTTCCTCCACCATTTGATTGCGGATGAACAGTGCGACGCCAATATTGACGTCGCACTGTTCATCTGCACCATTTTTTGTCTGCGCGAAAGAAGAGAGTGACGGCTATGGGACAAAATGACGTTCGATTGGAGAGGAATCATGGCACTTTTTTTTTTGTTTCACTGCATTTTGGAGTGAAAAATGAGATTTTCGATTGGAGATGCCCTAAGTGTATGATGGAGGAATGAAGTGAAGAAGTTTCGAATCATTGCAGCAGCAGAACGGTGAAATCAATATTGTATTGAATAAAAGGATGGATTATAATATTACATGTAGCAGAGAACAGAAAGGAGGAAGTGTGTACAATTGGAGAAATTATTATGTGCGGTCACCGGACGGTCTGGAGGCGAATCAGAATGCGCCATGTCACCTGGTAGACACTGGTACACAACTCTCATACACAGCTAAAAAGTGATGTGATGCATTCTGATTCCCCTTCGGACGGCGTCTGGTGACCGCATAGAATAATTGTTACTGAAACAGTAGTTATCGCATAAATTATTTATTAAACTTATTTTTTAATTTTGATTTATATACCTTATCCTTTTTTTTGTTATTTATTTTCATAAAGAAATAGTATTTTTTAAATTTGGATTTTTTTGTTTTTTTTTTTATTTTTATTTTTTATTTTTGTATTTTTTAAATTTGGATATATTTATAGTAGTTTT
>NW_021490913.1:0-231 GCF_001605985.2 Dendrobium catenatum | reverse complement strand
ATTTAAGGAGTCAAACTCATCTAACAAAGCCATATGACTATTATCACAGTTGAATTCTCTTCCCGGAAGTAGTCATGCTCTTTCTATAGAATTGAAAAGTTAGATTTAAGGCTTGTATGTGCTTTCTTGAGCTTCCTATATATATTATGAATTTTTTTTAGAAACTTAAAATAATTCATCGTAGGAAAGCTCACATACCTTCTCTTGATCATAATAATCAAGATGATTATC
>NW_021490912.1:0-316 GCF_001605985.2 Dendrobium catenatum | reverse complement strand
AACGCAAATTGAAATCTCATAGAAAGTCTAAGCAGTACTTTACGGCTTCTTTTCCCATTTTCAAGGTAAATACCAGATTTACCTAATACAATAATTCAGCAAATTAGAAAATTCGACAGGATTTAGTATAAGTGCGCCAAAGGCTAAAAAATAATTACCTTCATGGCGAGCTCCCGTTGAGACTTCTAATCCAATGACATTGAAGGAGGCGAAGAAGTTTCGAGACTCTTTCAAAACGCTACTTCATAAATAGTATAAATAATTTAATTAAAACATATAATTTTTTTTTAAATTAGAATTAATAATATTGAACCAT
>NW_021490911.1:0-299 GCF_001605985.2 Dendrobium catenatum | reverse complement strand
TTCCCTCCAAACTTAATCAAATCTGAAATTAAATTCAAATTTTGATTAAATCTCTAAAGCAATCCATCCAAACCTAACTTCCCCTCAAGGGGAGCAATCGCAAGGCCCACCAGTCGTTGGAAAAGTCCGCGGCTCGTGGTTAAGTTTGTTTCCATTCTATCGGTGCTTCCTTCATCCTCATCCAACATCAAATTCCCCTCCCGTTTATTCCCAATTTGAACCCTAATTTCATCCCGCCGACCACCTAAGGGAATCAACCGCCGGCCTCTCCCTTAGCCGCCGGCCACCCCACCACCACC
>NW_021490910.1:0-234 GCF_001605985.2 Dendrobium catenatum | reverse complement strand
ATTTTTTTATTTCTTTTTTTTTTTTTCTCTTTGGGAGGATTTAGTGGCATGTTGGAGTGATATTATTGTATTAGCATGATGATCAGTTGTGGTTATGAGAGCCACTACAGTGTAATGGTGCTTGTAGCACTAATTAACTATCTTATATGCTACATGCAGTAGCTTATTTTATATTATATGTTTCACATATTTCTATCATTCATATGAAAATATGTGTATTTACTAATGTTCATC
>NW_021490909.1:0-263 GCF_001605985.2 Dendrobium catenatum | reverse complement strand
ATGTTTTCTATAAAATTCATTAAAGTTAATTTTCTCGGTTCTAAATTTTGAAGAGGGATAAAATTTTTTAATTACCAATTCTTTTTTTTTTTTGAAAGAAAGCAATAGCTTATGAATTAATAAAAAAAGAAAGTAATTACAAACTAGATTCCTCCTTCAAAATTTTAAAGAATGAAGGAGGAATCTTATTCTCTAAACAATCCATCCACTCAAAGCTACTAAAAATAGCATAGTTAGCACATAGGTTTGCTAACTTATTGTAT
>NW_021490908.1:0-285 GCF_001605985.2 Dendrobium catenatum | reverse complement strand
TGCTTTCATGTCACCACTCTAACTGTTGTGCCCACTTATGTTAGGAATACCTTACCCCATTTCTTGAGTCTCATACCTGCTAGTGACTCTTTGGACTATCCCCTTATGGTAGTGAGTCAGGACCCATCTTCTCATCATATCCATGACTCCTCCAACATGTCCTTTTTAGTCTTGTCCTCCCCTATTAAGGACCCCCCCTCTCTTAGTTGGATGAATTTGATAGATTACACTACTACCCCTAGGAGACCAACCTTGACCCTAGCTGAAACTTTATATGGAAGTGCC
>NW_021490907.1:0-200 GCF_001605985.2 Dendrobium catenatum | reverse complement strand
TCCTTTCTCACGTGGTTTGAGATATATGGGTCAACAAATGCCCCCCAACAAATGTGGTTCGCGTCTAGAGCGAATCACGTTTGTTGTATGAAGATTGACCCTGTGGATCTCCAGATATTTATTCTGGATGCTACACCAAGGGTTCTCATTAGCGGATCTCCAAGAAAAAAATTGCTTGGATATCACACTAAGATTCTTTT
>NW_021490906.1:0-946 GCF_001605985.2 Dendrobium catenatum | reverse complement strand
GTTATTGAGAAAGATAAAAAAAACTTGTTAATCAACTTTTTAAGTGTCTCATATAAAGCTATATCCCAACCACCTTCAATTAATAGAGAAAAATTTGAAGAAATACCTGAAATGATTTTGACTAACCCATTTTTTTAGTCTACCAGGTATTCTTTAGGAATGATAAAATTAACTTACCTATAATTATTCTCTATCCAATCTTTAAAAATAATACAATCCTCAATCAAATGGCTGAGTATACGGTGGTAAGGACAATACTTAGCATCATCTTCCTTACCTGCATGCTCTTGCCTCCTTGCCTCATGCAACTGAAATTTTGGTTTTCTTAGAAGGCTCTAAAAGATCTTTCTTACTAATTCTCTTTTAAATGGGTATGGTATTGCCAATCTCTCTTTAATGTTGGTATTGCAAATCTCTCTTTAATGTATGTCGATTATGGTTCTCTAGGAGGTTGAGGAGTTATTTGGAATGGTTGTCTCTGAACAAGTAGTGGTGGAGGAGCACTGGGCTGACTGGTTATTTATTGCTTTCCCTTATCGACTACCAATAATGTGGTTGATTTCTTCTTGAAGGACTTTAATGACTTTAGAGCTCTCTTGTCGTTAGGAAGATCCTTCAAGAATGTCATTTGAGGAGCCTCTTCTTGTAGGTACATGCCTTGTTCAAAAGCTTCTAAAAATTTTTAATTGTGAAGCCCTTCAAAATAAAAGTAACAGGCTCATGGATATTTTTCAAAAGAATCTCCACTGTATATTACTCTTGTAGCAGGGGCTCACACTTCATCAGAAGGTTTTGCCACTTGAAGATTTACTAAACCAGAGACTCTCCTAGCTTTCTCTTTTCGTCGATGAGATCACGTATGGTTGTGTTTTACTACACTCCTGAAATCTCTTTAAGAATAGATTTTTAAGTTCATTGAAAGTTTTCATGGAATTGTTGGGTAGAT
>NW_021490905.1:0-1685 GCF_001605985.2 Dendrobium catenatum | reverse complement strand
CTTAACGTGTGGAGGAGTGCAAATGAGGGGATTGAATAGATCACATTCGAAGCTCGTTGGGCGGCCGAGCGGATTGATCGAAGCTATGCCGTTTCCAGACGCATAGGATCCAGCACTAGACTATTGCTTCAAGGGCACAAGAGATTGACTTTGATCTTGGAATTAGCTGTTGTTGGCGTTCCTTCTCTATGGATTTCTCAAAGAACTGGCCTAGGGTTTGAGCTTTTTCTTATTGTTGACTGCTCTCTTTTTTTCTTGTGAGTCGTTCTTCAAATGAAGTTTCTATTTGTGTATATTATTTGCAGGACAAGAGGGAGTCGAATGGGTTTCTTAGGAGCCAGCAGAACGCTGACGATGAGTGCAACAAAACACAGGTTGAAATTTACATACATACCACTTTATAACATCCTATTTATATATCTAACACCCAAAATTTTAATATTACATACATACCATCCTATATTATTTTAATATCAAATATACCACTCATATTTCTTTCCTACCACTCATATATTTCATTTCTACCACTCATATTTGATATGAAAATGAACTATGGGTGGTATGTAAGTAATATTAAAGTTTTAAGTGTTAAATATGTAAATAGAGTAGTATAAGGTGGTATATATGTAAATCTCACTTTATATTTTTATGTGATTCATAAAATATTTTACTTTATTCTGTATATACTCAATTAAACAAAAAAATAATTTTCTTTCATTTCATTTTATTTTCTTATACTGTTTTTTTGGTACCTCTCACATTATATATTCTGAACACAAATTTAGCTGATAAATTTAGTAGTAGCATGTGGATCTACAATACTAAGTGTCACACAACTCACTTTAGTCTATTGATTGGGAGTTTTGGCTTTCAGCCAAGAGGTCTTGAATTCGAGTCTCACGTATGTGATGTGTGTGTAAATTTATCTTAACTAGCCTCTAAATGTTCCAAAAATAATAATACTAAGTGTCAGAGAAGGTTGTCTTTCATGTGATGTGTTTTTGGACCTTTGAAAAAAAAGTAAAAATATTCTCACTCTCGTTGGTGGTGGCTTTGAAAGTTTGCCTCATTGTGATTAATGGCAATGATGCTTGTGAATTGTAATTAAATCATTATTTTTATTTTAAAGTCATTAATTCATTTTTATTAAGATATATGAATTTAATTATGTTTGGTAATTGGATTATATATTTATATTATTAGAATCAAATATATAATTAGTATTCAATCTAATCTAGGACTATATGAATGCAAGATTAATAAATACAATTTCCACGATCAGCAAGCTCTTCACCAAAACCACAATTTTTTTTGTTATTACAGAAAGTGTGCATATCATTTGGATACAACAAAATAAACAAGTCCTTTCACACTACTAATGCACAACTCACAACCTATATATGTAACATAGTTTCTCTTCCTTTGTTTCCTGCCTGAGTACTGCATAAAGGTCATTCATTTGACGTTTGGATCCTCTTCATGATTTCCTTACTCTGTCAAAAACTTTCACAGTATAATCATAAGCAAATATTCAAATAAAGTTGAGTAAGTTCTGTTGAATTGGGCTGGATTAGTAATTACCAGGATTCATTGGTCTTCTGTGCTAGAAATTTTTTGACAACATGCATGTTAGCAATCTTCTACTAATAAAAAAATTGCCAAAACTTTGATATTGTTCCATCAAC
>NW_021490904.1:0-209 GCF_001605985.2 Dendrobium catenatum | reverse complement strand
AGATAAAGACACAGAAGGCATTTTGGGCTGACTCCACATCAGAATTATTAGAAGATGAAGCAGAGGAGGAGGTAACAAATTTGTGTATAATGGCTAACAATAATCTTGATCAATTAGATCAAGATGAAGTATGCCAACTTTTATATGAAGAACTGTTGATTATTACTAAGACAATTCATGATTCATATAGAAAGTTAAGGAAAATGCAT
>NW_021490903.1:0-705 GCF_001605985.2 Dendrobium catenatum | reverse complement strand
CATACCGAGTATTTACTAAATCCATATTTACAAAAAGTTAAATCCTATTTATCTTGGAACGTACAACCCCTTAAATTTAACATTTCCTTTTACAACACTCAAAATAAATAACATATAAACTAGCCCTCTTCATTATCCTTCATGTCGATGGTATTCTCACCCTTCATACATTATCGGTCTATTCGTCTTGTCCTTCCCAAGCGAGATCCAGTGAATTATTCTAATTATAATTAACATTCTTAAATTCAACTATGTCTAATAATAAGATTTTCTTTAATTTATTAACATCAAGCATATAATTAGTTAAACCTAATAAATTTTGATTACTGCTAAACTTTGATAAGAAATCTAATAAATAAATTTGAACATGATTTAACACTCTTATTTTCCATTAAAAAATAATTAGCTGAGGTTTAAACATTAACATGGACAAGTGTTAACTTCTTAACTTTTGAAAGACTGAGATCAAACAGACTTATAAGCTTGAAACGCAATGATTCCTTTAGAAAGCAAGCGATAATTAAGAAGTTCAGGTTTGATCATCTTCTTCAGCTGAATCGACCTCCATGATTTTTTCCATGTAGCAATTGGAGTTTATTTTAGAATCACTTCTTTCCTCAATCCCCTTCTAGTCGAAAAGTGTTGATAAACATATTAGGCAAGAATAGATTAATCTTTTTAAACAGCAATGCCCTTCGTTATTGG
>NW_021490902.1:0-1079 GCF_001605985.2 Dendrobium catenatum | reverse complement strand
CGTTTAGATCCGGGTCGGGTCGGGTTCGACCCGAACCTGACGGGTTGACCCAAATTGACACCCCTACTTAGTTTTGTTTCCTACTGGACCAAGAAACTAATGATTGTCCTATGAATTGGCAGGTACCAGATGTGCTTTTTCTATCTATCATACATCTTGCAAAGTCAGAATCTGAGTACCCTAAGATTTCAAAGGAAGTGCTGTGCCTAGGATGCCAAATTCCTAAGTTTGGAGTGCCTAGTAGATATCTAAGAATTCTATTGATAGCAGTTAAGTGAGACTCTTTAGGATCAACTTGAAAATGGACATAGAGGCACACACTAAACATTATGTCCGGTCTACTGGCAGTCAGGTAAAGAAGGGACCCAATCATTCCTCTATATTTCTTCTGATATACTGATTTTCCACTAGGATCTTTGTCTAATTGAATTGTTGAGCTCATTGGAGTGTTCATGGGTTTAGCACTATCCATTTCATATTTATTTAAGATATCCTTAATATACTTTGATTGGCTAAGAAAAGTTTCATTATCCATTTGTTTTACGCTAAAGCCAAGAAAGTAATTAAGTTCTCCCATCATGCTCATTTCAAACTCATTACTCATTATTTTTGAGAATTCATCACATTACATTTTATATGAAGATCCAAATAGAATGTCATCCACGTATATCAGAACAATGAGAATTTCTTCTTTGACCTTTTGTAAAAAGAGTGTAGTATCTACACTACCCTTTTTAAATCCTCTATCCAATAGAAATGAGCTAAGTCTTTCGTACCATGCTCTAGGTGCTTGCTTTAATTCATACACTGCCTTCTTTAATTTGAATACATGGTTAGAAAATTGTGAACTTTCAAATCCGGGGGGTTGCTCAACATAAACATCTTCCTTAATTATCCCATTCATAAATACACTCTTTACATCCATTTGATAAAACTTAAAGTTCTAGAAGCAAGCAAAAGCTAAGAGCACTCTTATGGCTTCTAGTCTAGCAACAGGGGCAAAGGTTTCTTCAAAGTCTATTCCCTCAATTTGGTTTTACTCCTTAGCTACTAGTCTGGCTTTATTCCTTATTATTGTT
>NW_021490901.1:0-315 GCF_001605985.2 Dendrobium catenatum | reverse complement strand
TGAAAAAACCATTATGCTTGCCATTAATAATCACAGAGAAAAAACAGTTTTCAATACTATTTTTAATAATAGATATAAAAGAATTGCCAAACCCGAACATAGAAAGAACTTTGTAAAGGAAATTCCAATTAAGATTATCATAGGCCTTAGAGATATCAAGCTTAAAAATAACATTACCACCTTTACTTTTCACATTAATATCATGAGTGATCTCTTGAGCCAAAAAAATATTATCAAAAATACTACGGCCTTTAACATAACCAGTTTGATTTAAAGATATAATTCTGGGTAAGATGTTAATAAGTCTATTAGCAA
>NW_021490900.1:0-365 GCF_001605985.2 Dendrobium catenatum | reverse complement strand
CCAACTTGTTGAACTCAAACCCAGACCTTGGGTCGACTTGGTCGACTAGGTTGACCCATACACCCTTCCTCTTTCAAAATTTTGAATCTAGTCCATTCCAAGTTCTAATGTATGGGCTGAACCCTTGGGTACCCAAGAGACCCCTCTTGGTGACCCAAGCCTTGAGCTCACTTGGGTTAGCCATATGGCTTGACCCAAGTGACCAAAGAGAGCCCTTTCTTGAGCCATCTTCTAATCTTAATCAAATAGAATCCAAATCAAGGTGCTATTGAGTTCCCATGGACTCAATACACCTTCCTTGACCAGCCCAACCCTTGGGCTCATTTGTGTTAAGAGTTAGGCTAACCCAAAGTGCCCAAAAGCAC
>NW_021490899.1:0-346 GCF_001605985.2 Dendrobium catenatum | reverse complement strand
TATATGGGCTTCTTACCCGGCGTCATTTTCAGTAGTGTAGAATGTTTGGAACAGAAAAGCTGTTGGCTCTCCTTCTGATATTCTTAATACTAAAATGAGAAGAACTCTGAAAACTTTATACTTTTGGAGCAGGTCAAAGCACCAAAACTTGGAACAATTGAAGGAAACTCTTAAAAAGGAGATTCTACAACTTCAAGAGAAGGAAGCTAGGAATGGATTGCTATCTTCTGATGAAATTTGTTTGTTGAAATTCAAAATTGGCGAATTAAACTCTACTTTGGCTCGGTTAAGTACCTGGTGGAAACAACAGGCAAAAGTGAAGTGGATTAATGAAGGTGACCAAAAC
>NW_021490898.1:0-370 GCF_001605985.2 Dendrobium catenatum | reverse complement strand
ATATTAGTAAACCCATTTCCTGGTGTTAGGTGTTTCTTTTATGGCATGTTAGGTCACATAGTCCGCACATGCACAATTCACCGTAGGACACACTTAGTATGGAGATCTAAACTGCATCCATCATAGCATATCATGTATACATCTCATTCATGAAAGCATAAGGAGGAACCCAAACTCACTTGGGTTCCCAAATCTAATCATTGAATGAAATTGTAGGGGTGTTCTCACAAAATACCTAGTAAGAGCATGTGGTACCTGGATAGTGATTGCTCGTGACACATTACTGGAGATATGAAGAAGTTCATCCTATTGGAGATCAAAACTGGAGGCAATGTAATGTTGGGAGACAACACTACCAGGAAGGTGATAG
>NW_021490897.1:0-607 GCF_001605985.2 Dendrobium catenatum | reverse complement strand
GTCTGACGACAGGGAGAAGTCTGTCATCGGGTAGAAGTCCGATGAAAGTTCGTCGACGAGCAGAAGTCCGACGATGAGTAGGAGTCCGCTGATGAGCAGAAGTCCGACGACAGGGAGAAGTTCGACGTCGGGTAGAAGACCGACGAAGATTCGTCGACGAGCAAAAGTCTGACGACGAGTAGGAGTCCGCTTACGAGCAGAAGTCCGACGTCAGGTAGAAGTCCATCGTTGGGTAGAAGTCTGATGAAAGTTCATCGACGAGCAGAAGTCCGGCGACGAGTAGGAGTCCGCTGATGAGCAGAAGTCTGACGATAGGGAGAAGTCCGACGTCGGGTAGAAGACCGACGAAGATTTGTCGACAAGCAAAAGTCTGACGACGAGTAGGAGTCCGCTTACGAGCAGAAGTCCGACGTCAGGTAGAAGTCCGTCGTTGGGTAGAAGTCCGAAGAAAGTTCATCGACGAGCAGAAGTCCGGCGACAAATAGGAGTCCGCTGATGAGCAGAAGTCCGACGACAGGGAGAAGTCCGACGTCGGGTTGAAGTCCGCTGACGAACAGAAGTCCGGCGACGTGTAGGAGTCTTCCTACGAGCTGGAGTCTGACGACAG
>NW_021490896.1:0-375 GCF_001605985.2 Dendrobium catenatum | reverse complement strand
CTTCCTTGAATGTAGCCATATTTTTTGTATTTTCCATATTTTGACAGACTCAAAAAAAGACTCAAAAATTACAAGACTCACAACAGACTTACAAAACTTTGATAAACTACAACTTGACAAATCACAAACCTAGGACTTCCTAACTTGCTCTGATACCAAATGATGCGGTCAAAAAATATAGGGGGCCCTATATCTCTTGATCACAAAAAATTAAAACAATACTACGACGACGACGACCCGCTATAAGACTAGTAAGAGAGAGAACAAACTCTTACATTTCAAATTAGAGAAATAAAAAGAAATTAAAAACACAAACTTGACCGATCTCAAAGACACCATAAAGTTGCTTCACTTAGAGAAGAAGGATACAGGTGG
>NW_021490895.1:0-255 GCF_001605985.2 Dendrobium catenatum | reverse complement strand
CAAATTTCTTCTTTCAATTTAAACTTTAAAATAAACAACAAAATATAGAACTGCTAACAACATCCAATATATAAGAAATAACTCACCCATAAAATTCTTCTCATTTTATAATCAAATTGATTTAGACTAGTTGAAAGACAAAGATGTGATTAGTAGAGGGATCATGACACTTGTATGCACTTCATAAGGAGTTCCCAATAAATATACAAGGTTATAAATTTACCTCCAATTTATAGTTTTTTACAATTTTAGCCT
>NW_021490894.1:0-495 GCF_001605985.2 Dendrobium catenatum | reverse complement strand
ATGTTGTACCTCTTGAAGTCTGTCATATCCTTTTGGGCCGTTCATGGCAGTATGATCATAAAACCATCCACAATGGGGAAAAGAACACCTATACTTTGATTAAAGATAATAAGGAGTTCACTCTTTTTCTACAAAGAAACATTCTTGATCCAACAACAAAGAACAAAAAGTCTACAAGATCTCCCCCCCTAAATTACTTCTAAACACAAGTGAGTTAACAAAGTCTGATGTGATATATTTGGTGCTTGGAAAAGAGATTGATTTAACTTTTAAAATTCCTAAAGAAATACAACCGTTGCTTGATGAATTTTCTGATTTAATTCTTGATGAATTACCAGCTGGTCTACCCCCAATGAGAAACATTAAACATCATATTGATTTAATTCCTGGAGCTATATTGCCTAACCGTTCACATCACAGAATGAGTCCAAATGAACATCAAGAACTTTCTAAGCAAGTGTCTGAACTGTTGGAGAAAGGTTTAATCCAGGAAAG
>NW_021490893.1:0-200 GCF_001605985.2 Dendrobium catenatum | reverse complement strand
TAGGTCCTACATCCTCGATGGGTTCTTCCGACCTCTTCCTCACAGGTTAACGTCATTGAGCAGAGCTCTGACAAAACAACCTCGGATAGGTCTTACATCCTCGGTGGATTCTCTCAATCTCTTTCACAAAGGTTAACGTCATCGAGCAAAGCTCTGACAAAATAACCTCGGATAGGTATTACATCCTCGGTGGATTCCCT
>NW_021490892.1:0-1362 GCF_001605985.2 Dendrobium catenatum | reverse complement strand
GAAATATGAATGCCAAGGGTCTGCCCCCTTTGCTCAATTGAGTTGGACATAAGTTGAGAGCACAAAATGAAAAGATAGGGTGAAAGAGGACACCCTTGACGGAACCCACTCTGAGCATTAAATCACATGGAATTATTTCCATTGATGATTATAGAAAACCTCACATCAACAACACATTCCATGAGAAGGTTAGACAAATCAGTAGGAAAGCCATACTAACAAAAAATTTGACGAAGAGTAGTCCATCCCATGCTATCATATGCTTGCTCCATATCCAATTTTAAAGCCATCAACCCCTTCTTATTCTTGGATATTTTGAACTTGTGAAAGATGTCCTGAGCCAACATGCATTGCTCTAAAATAGATCTTCCAGGAATGAACGCCATTTGCTCTTCAGAAATCATATTGGAAATACTCTTCCTCAATCTGTTAACTAACATGGTAGCCACAATCTTATAATTAGTCTAACAATGACTAATAGGCCTATAGTTGGTTCTTTACTTTAGAAATCAAGACAATCAAAGTATCCTTCTACTCCTTATTCATATGGTTGGTCTTGAAAAAAACAATTGACATAATTCCATAGAGTCTCCCAAACAATACTCCAATAGCTCTTGTAAAAAGAAGAAGTAACACCATCCATACCTGGTGACTTGTTGTTCCCTTGATGGAAGACCAAAAATTGCAGTTCATTCACAAAAAAAAGTTTGCATTAAACCAAGACATATCCTCTAATGTAACCTTCTGATTTTCAGAAACCTGTGGCCAACCTGTTAGTTCACATTCCCTGTATTTCCATTTCTTCTCAAAAAAACGTATAAAGACCTTCTAAATTTGATCATCCTCATCAAGCAGATTATTAAACTCATCTTTAATTTGAATAACCCGACTTCCATTTATTTTATGTTGAGATTCCGGTGACCTGAGGGCTTGAAATGGTTAACGCTTCGTTCCATCCAATCGAGAGCTCGTTTAATCATGGTTTCAAGAGGAGAAACGTACGAGGATAGTCTACAAGCTCAATCGGGTCAAAGATTTAAAGATATAATGGTAAAAACTTCTTAAAACCCTTAGAATAGACAACAATGCCCCGAGTTAAATAGCTTTTCAAAAAGCTGATTATTCTCCAAACTAATTATCCCCCATGATTTTTGTTCAGGCCTAGATCTTAGGTTTAAAATTTTGTAAAAATCCATCGAGTATTTTGAGAGAACGAAGCGAAAAAAGGAACTAGGGTTTCGGTCCGGCCGGCTGTACGCGTGAGGTGTTTTGGGACATTGATCTCATGTTTAACAGCTCAAGTTCGGTCTAACGGAAGTACCGTCTGACGAATCGAAGGATCCCATGGATCGTTTGAAGAAA
>NW_021490891.1:0-382 GCF_001605985.2 Dendrobium catenatum | reverse complement strand
CTCATGGTTTTCTTCATGAAGGGACCTTTTGCTAAAAAATATATAGAGTTTATAGGCTTCAAGAATCCTAGAGTTCTACACAAGCATCATCATTAGAGTATTTCTGTCGATCGTTGTCGGACTACCACATGTTCGCCTGACTAGGACTGAACCACCGCCCGTCCGCTGACCTCCATCAGACCTTTGTCCGATCGCCTACTACCACAGGACCTCCGCCTATCTGCCGAGAGCCGACCTCCGCCAAACATCTACACTATCACTGACCATTATCAGACCACAACTCGTCCGCTAATCACCATTGGACCTTTGACCAACCGCGGACTACTACATGATATCCACTTGTCTGCCATCAACAAGCTGTTATGACCACAAATGTCCATCG
>NW_021490890.1:0-5694 GCF_001605985.2 Dendrobium catenatum | reverse complement strand
TGCCAATCGCGTGGATTTCCTTATATGCATCGATTTATGATTTCTGATTGGAATTTATTGATCTTGATGGATTTATTGAATTGATTTTATTTGAAACAGATTTATTGATGGATTTATGGATTTACTAGATCGTACGATTTCATTGATTTTCACTTATTGAATTGCTGTGCATCGACATTTGAGCATTGATATAGAAATGGATGTGATAATAGATATTTGCATTGATAGCATGGACATGAGATAAAATATAGGACCATCAATATGATACACTGTTGCTCCGCCCTCATAGATTCAATTAGATTTCTGCCTTATAAAGATTCATCTTGTTACTTACTAGCCTATGGACTCTTTATTGATTTTGCATATAGATTCTATTGTTTGTTACTGGTTTCTGCCACCGTATGACTGCCTTGCATGGATTCACTGTTAGAATAGATTATGAGATTCTATCGACTGCTTTCCTCGTTTGATTTTCCCATATAGAATTCCTCGATAAGTATTGATTCTCACCGTACTGAATTTGATCTTTGATAGCGATGACTTTGCACGGATTTGACCTTGCTCATTTTCCTAATTTGTGTACGGATTTCTTTGGATTGACATGGATGTTATTGAGTTTATTTTATCGATTCGCCTGCGCCTGCATTGAACTGTTTTATTGACTATGGATTTCCGTATTGCATAGAACTCTTTGACCATTGATTGACTTTGATTTGATTGACCTGCATATTAAATAGTATCGTGTGCTTTGATTTCAGTTGTAGGCTTGGTGACTTGCTAGGCTTTGTAAGCTTTGCATTATTATGTGGTTAAAAGTTTCCTTCAGGTTCCGAGCAAGGCAACTGGAATGGAGTTATCGATCAGAATGTCAGACGAAATCCTTTCACTATTGATACTGGGGCATCACACTTTTGCTCCAAAGGACTTTTCCTCCGAAGAGTTCCAAACAATCGTTATGAACACCCTCACATTCCCTTGACACAACTCAAGGCTCTTCTCACATCTAACTTATTCAATCTCATGTTCATCTCTCTTTCACCTTTTGAATTTGTACAGATCTCTCCAAAGCTCTCCTTAGAAGAAGAACTTTTAGTGGATGGAAACCTAATAAATAATATTAATCAATAAGTGACAAACAAATTTTATAAAGTTGGGATATAAAAGCCCTAAATTTTTAATTAAATTGGGCTTATGATCCATGCAATATGATTATAGATTATTATAGTGCAGTTAGCTTCAATGTCTTTATATGATCATCTTGTATGAATTAGAAATTCATCTAAATGTTTCAATAGCTTCAAATCAACAATTCAGATTTGTTCTTGGATGAACTAAAATTTCATCTAAAAAGCTCTTTGGTTTTGCATCGAATCTGTATGATAATACTTGTAATCATGTAGTACAATTTATAATTAATTTTGATATATACTATATCCTTAATTATTTGAACCTAAATAGGTAAATACTAAGAAAATAATTAACTAACATACAAGTATTTATATATTAGTGTGATGCATTAAATTTGTAATTTTCAAATTGTTCCCTATTCTTCAAGTAACTAGGATTATCTAGTGCGTTATCCTTAATATACCTAATCGATCCCTATAGACATGTAAATCATTAGTCAGACCTAGTTATATGCCATTTATAATTTAATCTGAATTTTTTTTAAATAATTACTATTTGAACAAAATTATATTGTATGATTATGGATCAATAATACGATAAATAAAAAATTTTTAACACTTCTTGTATAGTGTGTGTCCAAGCCAATATCACTTGATACTATAAAACTAAATTCAGGAAAAAAAATAAAGACTATAACATACAAATTGACTTTTACCCTGACATTGCTCTATCTTGAGCTAGTTCTTCAGTCTTTTTCTTGGTATATGTTATAATTAAAAGGTTAGTAGTGTTGACCTCATTTTCTAATGAGGTTAATTTCCCTATATAAAACATAAATCTCTAGACATGAATTATTAAATACACTCCAAACATCAAATCAAATTCATCCCCATGTTTTGGCATGGTGACCTAATGAGTTGGACCCATTATGGACCGATTGTCAAACATGGTTGACAAAGTCAACCATGGCTGACACAAACAAACCTTACACACTTCAAAAATTAAAACACTTGATTTTGACAAAACTATTGAACTAATATTATAGGGATTGTCCATGTGGTCAATATGAGTCACCCAAAAAGCTTTAACCCTTGGGATCATTCAGTTTAGCCTAGGTTGAACCAAGTGCTCTAAAAGGGGTTTTTGGAAGACAAAACCAATATTAAATTAAATTCCTTGAATTGCTATAGTTGTTGTATATTAACCCAATACACATGAACCAAGGAGATAAACTTATGGTTTGAAATGAGTTAACTTAATGGGTTGAACCGAACTCTCCAAAACTGATTAGAATGGGCTTAAAACCAACCAAACCTAATTTGAGCCCATCAAATGGATAAAATGCACTCTAGAACCTTCTCTTTGTAGGTCAGGTAAAGCTCAAGGCACATGGATTATTTTTGTTGTAAGATTCTCCAAAACTACCTCCCTCCAATCATTTGTTCACCAATAACATAATGGAAACTTGGACCAATTACATTAAACCCTCCAGGATCTACTTTTTCCTCAAATTGGCCAGTCCCTAACTAAAATGACAGTTGGCCATGGCTTAGGTGGCAAGATTGTAGTCCTCTATTACTTTTTATCTCTCCCATAATACCCCCCCTCCTTTTATAAAAAAGGGTTAATCAGATCAGTTCCCAATTCCATAGCAAGTTTATTAGCTCCCCCATAGTTCCCTAATACCTCATTTAGTTCAAGAAAATCCCATACTTGTAAGGGAGAGAAATAAAGAAAAAAGGATAATCTCAATCCATTTTTTGAACCAATGTAAACCAACTCCTAGATTCTATGGACCTCCAAAAGGACACCGCGCAGCTGCAGAGTGCAGTGGATATACAACTGCACCACCCTGAGAAATAGAGATGATCGCAGGCCTTCGTGCTCCTCACAAACGGTCCGATGAAAGGACATATTAGACCGTACACATGATTAACCATGGAGGATAGCGGCTCTTACGCACCTCAATGGGTAATAATATGCATGGCATGATCACAGTCATGGGTTTTTCCCCACCCGATACATCAGCTTGATGGGATTTTTTTAGATGTGGACTTTAGTTTCAAACGGGCGCAGGCCCCTGTGGTTAACTACATCTCACGCCGGAGCCTGAGAAAACTCTCGATTAAGGATCATACATTATCCTTTCAAAATGGGATTGGTACAAGGGTGAAGACTAGGAAATCCTACTCAAAATGAAGAAAGGTCCAATTGGCTTAGTCAACATGCAAGGTTTATTCCAGCATTCAGAGAAACTAAGGTACTAAAGAGGAAACTAGAGAAAAGAAAATCAAGAACTGAACACATACATGAGAGAAAGATGGAGGTGGCATCATCCATGTGACAAATATAAGTAGGAATTATTGTCTCTGAAGAGAAGGGACTTATACACTATTTAGGCATACTATGAGACCGAATAGAGTAGCCTTGAATCCTAAATCTAAATTGAGTTTAGTGCTTTACGCACAACACCAACACCCGTGTCCTAACTATTGCAGTACAAAACCTAGACTTACCCCAACCTGGATTCGGGAGCCAACTAACTACTTAATCGATTTAAAACCATACAGTTCGATCATTTATGAAAGTCAGATGGGTGGATTAGTTTTTGAAAATTAAGGTTGAAATCTAGAGTTTCATAATTAATCTTATACTTATATTGGGTGAATGCTCCTAGATCCAATGTAATTAAATTTTTAATTAAATGAGTTTCTAATGCAATGCATCTTAGTTGAAGTCTCTAAATAAAATATGCATGATATTTTAAAAAATAAACTTTTAGAAAATAATTTTTAGAAAAGATTGGGCCTCCCAAGTTCCAGCACTTCATCCTCTTAGGCCAGATTATCTGATCTCTACCCGCAGGTGCAAAGGTGTCTTATTAGAAGGAGAGAGAGAGAAATGCAACATTATGCATGTGACCCCGGATAGTTCCGACAATTTTCTAGGTCATTAAGTTTCTATGTTATTTAATTTATAGAATTTTAGAATTTTATTATGAGTAGAAAAAAGTTTTTAGTCATTAAAGAGCCTAACAAAATCTAGGCTAAAACAAAAGCAACATGTAAGTCGCCAATAAATTAGAAAAATCAAGTAACCCTAGAGGCACTTATCATAAATAAAATGCATTAAAATAGTCAAACTAATTAATAATTATCCATAGGCCAACTGCCCTTAATTACAAACTAGAGTCTGCAAAAAATAAAGTGGCTGGGCACCACTGCTAACAACCCGGATTTCTAAGCCTAAGACTGACACAAATGACTTTGAGTGGGATATTGGGTCTTCCTTTCTTCAGTCTTCTTAAACTTATTCTCCTTGGACTCCTTGGATCTCTCCTTCTTGGACTCCTTGGATTCGTCGTGGCTTGAATATCCAAATGATGAGATAATTTCTCCCTTTAGGGGGTATTGTCTTTTCTCTTTGGATATCTAAAAGCCTTCCGAACTCAACTTTCCATATGGAAGAATACTCTCCCCTTTGATGATGCTTCTTCTTTTGGAATTTGAGTTGGATAAGGATATCCCAACTCAAAGGAAAATTTCACAACTATTACCAATATTACAAATACTTATATTAATAGAAAGCAGTAAATTCTAGACTCTCCTATAAGGTTATTCTAATAAAAAATTTCAAGCAGTTTATATGGAAATAAAAATAACTCATCACAACCACACTTATCCATGCTCTTAATTACTTTGAGGGCTAAGCAGTTTCTAGAGCACCTGTAGTAGTTATTATTTATAATTTTAGCCCTCATTTATTTAAGGGGGCTAAGCAATTTCTGAAGCACCTGCATAAGATATCATTAGATTTTAAATCATTCTCCCTCTTTTATTTAGCGCTGCATAAGCATGACCACCTACAAAAAATATCATTAGTATAAAATAATTTATCCTAACCTAGGGGTGGATCTAACGCACAATCACATCAATTCCTAAAGTGCAATAAAAGTAAGCAAGTATAATAATAATTTTCATAACATGTAGTAAAACCTCAAAAAACCTAGCACACAGCAAAAAGGTAAACACCGGCCTAGTCTAAGTCTAGAAGTGGTGCCCTAAAAAATAATTCTATGTCCGTGTAAGGCTTATGTCGTTTTGGATAGGTCCTTTATAAGATGATTAATTCAAATTGCTTAAGGTTAGAATTTGTTGAAGGCTAGAAAAGGAAACTTTAATTAAATTTTAAATATTAGTGAATTAGAATTCATTTTAGTTAATTTAGTTTATGATCAATTTTAATGCTTATGGTAGTTTTAATTAAAGTTTAAGTTGTATTAGCCAATTTTGGAATGTCTTGGGTCCTCTACGATGCTAGGCTGAGGGGGTCCAAAAAGTCACTATAGAAAATCAGATAGGTTTGGAGGTTTTAATATTTTAATTAAATATTAGGCCTTAAGGTGAGTAATTAGGCTTTGAGTTTTCTAGATTTGGAGTTTTCTTTGCAAGGATATGAATTTTCCAAGTTTTGGGTAATTAATGAATTATTACAATTGCCTAATTAGGGGTGATTTTAGGGTTTTAACCGAAATCAGTTCCAAACTGATTGGAACCACCTCCAAAG
>NW_021490889.1:0-1558 GCF_001605985.2 Dendrobium catenatum | reverse complement strand
AATGGGTACTCGACTAGGACCCTGTGTAGGGCTCTGTAACTCTATCCTTTTAATATGAATAAAACCAATCAATCCAATAGTTGCATGCTAAACATCGATGATTGAAGGACATTAGACATATGTTGTTGATTGATACCAAACATTGGTAACTGCACATGTTAGGAAAAAAAGGTGAGCTTAATTGTTCATCTTATATGAAGGAAAATTTGGTGACTTGACATGCATATGTCAAATTACGATGGCTAACAAATATTAGATATATGCTATTATAAGACATCAAATATTATTGAACATAAAATATAGGGGTGTCAATTTCGGGTCACGGATCGGGTTCAGGTTGAACCCGAAACTGACCCGGCACTATTCGGGTCAACCCGAACCCGACTCGTTTTTAAAAATGGGTTAGTTTTCCTGACCCGAACCCGACCCGCTTCGGGTCCGAGTCAACCCGACACGACCCGAATGACCCGTTTCCAACAAAAAAATGGCTAATTTTCGGGTCAAAAATGGGTCAATCCCCTCTTTTCGGGTAAAAAACGGGTCAAAATCGGGTTGTCGGGTCAAAATCGGGTTTTCGGGTCAAAATCGGGTCACTTTCGGGTCAAAGGGTTAACCCGAACTCGACTCGATTTTTGAAACGGGTCGAAATGCTGAACCCGAACCTGACCCGTTTCGGGTTCGGGTTGACACTAACCCAACATTTTCGGGTCGGGTTCGGGTCGGGTTTTTGGGTCGTGTCAAATATTGACACCCCTAATAAAATATCATGAGCGGGTTGGCTTAGTCCTTTTCTCATAGGAAGCTAGATAAGGTGACCAATAGATGAATGTTGAACATCACCAATCAACATATATTGAATGCAGGAGAATATAAACTATCACGAGTCAATCAGCTTGATTGTTCTACTTAAGAAAGGTTGGTGATAAGCATTGATATTATTTGAGGGTTGTATTAATGATATGAGATAGTTGGTGTCAAAATTGATTATTAACTAACACCATTTGATAGGTGTTAATGAGCATCAACATCATTTAATGACCTAGGTTGAGCTAAGAAATGTTGATTTCTTATGTGACTTGATTGTAGACATAATGTAAAATTGGTCGGTGAATGTTTAATGGATCTATAAACGCTTGAGTGGTCATTTGATAGGTCTCAAAATTGGTCAAACTCCATAATTCCTTATAAATTTGGAGTGCTAGCTCCCCATGTAGACTGTGAACAAATTACGAGAAATTAGGCATATTGGTATATTTTAAATGAGATAATGTGGTCTTTATATAATTATCATATTCAAGTTTCCATTCTTATCAATAATGATCACATCAAATTGAATCAATTGCCTAATAAAAGTTACTATACAATCTCATCCTTAGCTTCAGATCAACCTACCCAAACCATAAGAAGGCTGACTCTCAATCGGCAGAGGTGGTGAGATGGTGTCAACTATTAGTGACGAGCTTGATTGATAAAAAGAACGAAACGTCTCCAAACCCTCTATGCCATGAAAACTTGGAGCTTAAGTGGAATTCTTTCTATCACAAAAGCGAAGAAGTTC
>NW_021490888.1:0-295 GCF_001605985.2 Dendrobium catenatum | reverse complement strand
AAAGTCCATTAAGTAAAAGGTACTTCAGTTTTAATTCTATTAAGTTCATGAGAAAGTGAAGAATATCCTTCATTAATAAGCATCCACATGCGATAATCAGTTGACTGTAAAAAAATAGACATGCAAGTTTTCTAAAAATCAAAAGAGAGAATGTCAAACAAAGGTGGTTGTGTAATAGAATATCCTTCCGTTGTATTAAAATTCTAGTTATTAGCCATGGATCAAAATTCAAAAAGTTTTCAAACTCAATTTTTTATGAATCCTGCTCTGATACCACTTGAAAGTTAGTTAGGGA
>NW_021490887.1:0-284 GCF_001605985.2 Dendrobium catenatum | reverse complement strand
TTTGTGCCAAAACAAAGGTGAAGGGAGGAAATTTTGGGTAGATAGCTTTTAGGAGATTTTGCTTAGTAGTCCACTTGGAGATTCTTGCAAGTCATGTTGGGTTTAGTTAGACCTGTTTAGCTCGATCCCTATAGTGTCATTTAGGAGTGACTAGTGCTTTCCTATTTGAATTGAGTTCTCTTAGTGGTGATTTCTAAAAGAGTGAAATTTGGAGAGTTGAAACTTTTTGGGAAATTTATGTTTGCAGTTGCTTAGTGTCTTTTTGGGAGCAAGATAGGAATCCC
>NW_021490886.1:0-214 GCF_001605985.2 Dendrobium catenatum | reverse complement strand
TAAATTTATTAGCTTTAGATTTATTTTTTCTTCATGTACCCATTTTATTTAATTATTTTTTAAACTATTCATTATCTCTATTCTTATATAATTTATTGATTATTTTTTATTAAGTTTTGAATTATTTTGCTTTTAGATGAATCTACTTAGATCAATTATATTTTAAATAAAGAATTTAAAATCTTGAATAATTCTAATTTTTATAATTTTCATA
>NW_021490885.1:0-2182 GCF_001605985.2 Dendrobium catenatum | reverse complement strand
GATTAGGGAATACTTGAAATCAAGTATTTCCTATCACCTTTCCATATACAGCTTAGCAAAACAGAATAGTTGAATGCAAACATCGTTATTTTCTCGATATTGCTCGCACTTTAATATTTCAAATGCAATTTCCATGCTAATTTTGAGGGGATGCCATTTTTTTATTTGTTGATTTATTGTGTTTTCTCTTTTGCCATGGGTGGAGCTACTCCATTCTCTATTATTTATCCCCATCAATCTACTTTTCACCCAAACCCCACATCTTTGGGTGTGTGCTTCACCCATGATAAATTTTCCTTGAGCTATTTTTTGCATCTTGCCTAGTTGTTTTCATACTAAAAAAGGTTATCAGTATTATGATACTTCTATACAGATTACATGTCCTTGTCGCCGTTACCTTCCATGAGATAACTCCTCATTTCTCTTTCACTTCATCTCCTACCAAAAACTCATTTATACCTCCTACCACCTTTAGTTTAAATCCATGCTTCTTCCCTACAAGCAAATAATAGCACCTTAGTCTACTTCCATTGTACCTCCAACTCATTTCCTACAGTTGAGCATCTAATAACCGAGCCTCTTAAATCTACATTTTTTATTGCACTCCACAAAGGTAAAGCACTAACCATCAACTAAACCCTTTTATTTCCTTTTATCATCTCTACCTTTCTTTTTGTCGATTTGACTTGTCTTTGCCCAAAGCATTGAATATATGGAGTGTAATTTTAGTAATAATAGTTCTGGATTATGACTTTGGGAGATCAAGTCATTAATAAGAGTACATGTTTTAGATATCTTGGGTCTATTGTTTAGAGTGATGGTGAAATAGATGAGGATATTATTAGTAGAATTTAAGTTGGATGGCTGAAGTGGAGGAATGCATTGGGCTTGTTGTGTGATAGAAAAGTCCCCCTCAAACTTAAGGAAAATTCTATAAGATGGTGGTTAGGCCTGCAATGCTTTATGGTGCAGAATGTTGGCCATTAAAAGAGGAGCATAATATTGAGTGTTGTAGAGATGAGGAAGCTCAAGTGGATAAGTGGCTTTAATCTTAGAGATATGATACAAAAGAAATAAGCATATACATGAAAAGGTTGGACTAGCTCCAGTGGAAGATAAGATTAGAAAGAATCGCCTAAGATGGTTTGGTCACATAAAACGACAGTCTTCCGATGCTTCAATTAGGAAAGTAGATGTATTAGATTTGACTTATGTTAAGAAAGGCAGATGTAGACCTAAAAAGTTTGATTAGAAAATATTAGAAATGATATTTCTTTATTAAATTTAAATGAGAATTTAACTTTTAACAGAGCATAATGAATAAAAAGGATTCATATAGGGATAAAGGCTTGTTGTTGTTGTTGTTGTTATCTTGTCTTTGACTACTATTTCTATGCCCTGAATAAACCAAGAAACTCTGCTCAACCCTAATTTGGAGTTCTATGAATAGTTTCTTTTTGTCGGTTTGTCTTGTTTTTGTCTACTATTTCTATGCCATGGACAAACCAAGCAACTTTGCTCAAACATAATTTGAAGAGTTCTATGAATAGCGAAATGACTACTCGTCCTGAGTGTCGTACCTAGGATTTGATTAAATCTCCTCTGAGGCTTAACCTATTTCTTATCAATGGATCTCACTATTAAGTTCTATCATGAAGTCTTTGTTGATAACTACAATGCACGAATAGAGATAAAAGTATATGCTTGACTACATGATTAATTACTTTGAATATTTTTCCCTAGTTGCCTAGATGAATTATATTCGTCATTTTATCTATGATGCCAATAATCAAGACTAGCTAATGCTCCAAATGCAAATCATGAAAGTTTTTGTGTGTGGATCTTACCAAAAAAGTTTATATGAAGCAAACCTCTATGATATGTTGCTAAGGGAGAGAGCAAAAATGCAGGATTTGTAAAGCTATGTATAGATTGCAATAACATCCTTATGCTTAATTCGACAAATCCTGCAAGATTTTCACTTATATGGGTATTAAGAGAGTGTTATTATTAGAAAGATATGTTTTTAAAGGCAAATGTAATCAATCAATAATACACAACAAATATATGCCTTCAACAATATTCATATAAAAGGTTGCAACTTGCAACTTTGGGTAATAAATGTCATCTCCAAAATAAGGTAATGAAGAAAATGAACAATTTTCCTACAGCTTATTTAGTT
>NW_021490884.1:0-430 GCF_001605985.2 Dendrobium catenatum | reverse complement strand
AACATTACAAGTCCCCCATATATATAGGTATGAAAGGGAATATAAAGAGACACATTACATTAATTTTAACACAATAAACTAAGCATCAAAAGCATTAAACCCAAATGTTTTTCACGCAAAAACAGCCCAAGCCAAGAAACCGAAGAGGTAGTCGCGGGAGCCAAGGAGGCCGAGTGGGAACCAAGGGGGCACAATCATGGGAGGGAGCATAGGCACGGGAAACCATTAGCCGGCCGGAATCCAAGGGGGTAAAAGCACATAAAGCTATGGTGGAGTTCAAGTAGCCACCATGGGAAGACTAAACAAATATCTTGGGATTCCAAAAGCCCTTTTTCGTAACCCAAGAGACAACTTTAAGACATTAAAACTTAAACTATTAAAACATAAAAATATATTTAATAAAAAGATAACTATGAGCTAAAATCATAGC
>NW_021490883.1:0-280 GCF_001605985.2 Dendrobium catenatum | reverse complement strand
TCGTCTGGACGAAAATTTTCCAGAGACCCGATCGTCCAGGACGATTATTAATTTCGTCTGGATGAAAATTTTCCAGAGGACGATAATTTAATTTTGTTTGGATGAAAATTTTACAAAGAATCAATTGTCCTGGACGATTGTAAATTCGTCCTGGACGAATAGGACTTAGAAAAATTTTGAAGCAAGTTCCTATTCGTTCATGTGCTCAGAAGGAGATAACTGTCTAATCGTCCTGTACAAATTGATATCTTCCCGTACGATCAGTATAAATTTTATATGA
>NW_021490882.1:0-248 GCF_001605985.2 Dendrobium catenatum | reverse complement strand
TCCGCTTTAAGTGCAAGATGATGCAATTTCTATTTTGAATATCAAACTCTCCAAATTTCCAAATCCAAATCCAGTTCTCAAGTACCCAAATCCAAATTCCGGGGCCGAATTTTCGGAGCCCACAGATTTCTGGCGACTCCGCTGGGGATTGGTTTCTCTTTCCATCTCTGGCTAGTCATTCATAAGCTATAGTAGCAATTATTTCAAATCGTACTCAAGATTTTGAGTTTTTCAAAATGATCGTTTAA
>NW_021490881.1:0-242 GCF_001605985.2 Dendrobium catenatum | reverse complement strand
TTCTCTCCTTAAGGCCTTCTCAGGTCAAGGCAGCAGCAAAAGGTCATCCAAAACGTTGAACAAGAGTTCTTAAATAGAAGAGCTTCAAAGGGGCTCATTAATTGCAAGTTGCCGACAATATCGTCCAGGCCGATATGAATATCGGCCTGGCTGATCAGTACAAATCTCAGAAGATCGGCCAGAGCATCGCCCTGAATGCAAACCAGATGATTTAAAATTGGCTTGATCATCCAGGCCGATCT
>NW_021490880.1:0-209 GCF_001605985.2 Dendrobium catenatum | reverse complement strand
TCCTTTTTTCAGTTTGAAAGGGAAAACATAGTCTTGAAACTTAGGCCTCATTTGATAAGGCTTTTTTTCTCCGTTTTCGTTTGAATACCCGAAATCAATTAGTATTTACTATTTGCCTATTTGGAATCAAAGCTTAACAATAATTCCTTTTTAATAAACATCATTTTTTCGGGGGTTACAAAATTCTTTTCGTATCTGCTTCTTCGGTC
>NW_021490879.1:0-313 GCF_001605985.2 Dendrobium catenatum | reverse complement strand
ATCCATGAGTAGGCACAGGTGTAGGTGCAGGTTCTCCCCCTTCTCCCTCAGAATCCGCACTTATATCATCTCTCCCAAAAAGTGATCGAAATGAAGCATCAATAAAAAAGATAGGCATTTCAAATTAAGGATCAGGATGAATAAGACTGTACTTTTTTTTAAGGATATAGGTCACTAGGTGTCCTAGAGCAATATTCTTTTTTCTCTTATGTGAGACATGTCCAATTTCAAAAATCCCATGAATACAATTAATAATAAGTTGGGATTCATCAATTGGTTGTCCAGTCATGATAAGATAAGTGATAGTGGATAG
>NW_021490878.1:0-790 GCF_001605985.2 Dendrobium catenatum | reverse complement strand
ATGAGGACAAAGCTCACTTTCCATGTGGCTTGTCCTCTTGTCCTTGACTCCTTCTGCCTCCAACCACCTCAGGGGCAGGTGGCAAACAACCAGAGGCTCTCCCAATAAATCCCAGCCATCCATTTGGCTTGGGGACATTTGAATAGGGTGTAAACCCTATGTTGAGCCGTGATTTTTCAACCCCTAGTCTCTCACTATCAAGGGCCTCTCCACCCAGGCTCCTTGCTCGTTTAAGCTCTCCAGATCTCCCTCCACTGATTCCAGTCAAGATCCACCGGTTTAAGGTCGTCAGCGACCATATTCCAACGACCTTAAGTAGAACTCCGTCCAAGCTGGTTTGTGGCTGATCCAAGCGTCAATAGCTCGACGTGTCTTCTACAAATTGGAGCGTGGACAGTCTACAACTGCAACCGAATCAAAAAAATCCAAAATCTATCGGTTAGATTTTCTTAAAACTCAAACCCTAGGTAGATTTACTTAGTTCAAATTAGCTTTTCAATAAGCGCTTTTAAAACCTTAATAATATATCCCCATTAATGCTCTTGACTAGAGTAATTTATGTTTAAAATTTCAAGTCAAATGGTTGAGCTAATCGAGAGAACGAGCCATGTTTTCGATCAGGGCTTAAGGTCCGGACTTGCATGAGTTATGCATTTTCTGGACCGTTGATCGCAAGATCAACGGTCCAGAACAAGATATACAGCGGCATTCTCAAACCGACCTTTGCTCAAACGGCTGACTTTCTGGTCTGGTGCCATCCGGACCGTCGATCAAAAATCGCGGGATCGAA
>NW_021490877.1:0-200 GCF_001605985.2 Dendrobium catenatum | reverse complement strand
GCAGGTCTGGTAGAGAAGGTTAGTGATATCAAAAATACAAAAAAATGACAGGGAATGTATTGAGGATGATATCAATCACAGTGAATTGGTTGTTTCTTGTGCTGCTGTCAAGGTGAAGTTGGCTAAAGAGTTGAAATCACTTGGACCTGTGAATGTGGAAAACAAGAAGAAAAAGAGGTTTGATAGGTTTAACCCCAAGA
>NW_021490876.1:0-330 GCF_001605985.2 Dendrobium catenatum | reverse complement strand
AAGTTAGAGGAAAGAAAACAATCCATGGTATTTTTCCTTTTTAACTGATTCAGAGATGTTAATATTTGACTTACAAATTTCTAAAAACAAAATTAAGGCATAAGATATCAATTCAAGAATGATTAGAAAGAAAGGGAAAAAATATAACATATGAAAGAAAAAAAATAAAGCAACAAACAAAATAAAAAAATAATGAAAAACTACAAAAATAAAATAACATAAGTAAAAATAAACAACAGATAATAGATCAGAAATCACTAAGAATCAAGTTCATGCATTTTTGTTAATAACATCCAATCTGGTCCTTAAAGTGCTAAAAGTGTCGAAGGC
>NW_021490875.1:0-200 GCF_001605985.2 Dendrobium catenatum | reverse complement strand
TACCCCAAAGATTAGACTTACGGCTTTAATTCAAAGTAGACAGTTGGTGAATTTGGGGATAACGGGGCTTGTCATTTGGCAGCAAAATAGCTTGTCAGAGGACAAGTACTCCATGTGATGCTTAATACACTCACTGGGAACCATGATGGAGTTAACCCCTCCAGTTGAGATTTTCTCCCGATGATGATCGTGTTGAACGA
>NW_021490874.1:0-277 GCF_001605985.2 Dendrobium catenatum | reverse complement strand
TAAGGCCATCCTCCCACCTCTTTGAGGTAATGCGTTTCGAGGCCTAAGGACAACGATGTCGGAGTCGTATTCACTACTTAATTGTATCATTTCTTGATCAACACATTTTTCTTTTCTTTATCTTTTTCTTTCTTTTGATTAGACTTTTGTCCAACAAACTTCTCCTCAATTTTGATCTCTAGCTTAGAGCGGGACGAGGACCCTTTTGGAACAAAATATGTAGCATCTTCGTATATCCCGATTTCTTGAATAGAAAATGGTTGCAGATCACCCTTAA
>NW_021490873.1:0-232 GCF_001605985.2 Dendrobium catenatum | reverse complement strand
CTTACCAAACAATTTATCATAATTTAATAAGATTTAATATTTATCATATCAAACAATTTTAAAGATTTATCATCTTTAGAATTTACTAAATCCCAATAAAATTAAATCTCACTTTTTGCCAAATAGCCCCTAAGAATCCTGCTTTCCGCAGTTTTATTTTAATCGAATCAAATGTCAGGAAAAAAAATCTTAAAAATGTTTTTCCTTGGAACAATTATTACGTCTTCTGACC
>NW_021490872.1:0-583 GCF_001605985.2 Dendrobium catenatum | reverse complement strand
GTCGCGGCACTTTGAAAAGCGTGCGAGGTCTAAAACAGCATTTTTCGGGTTTTCACATTATCGGTGATGGCAGGGGTTAGGGTTGGTGTTGATGTAAGGCAATAACATAACTAGTGATGGAGAATGGCGACCTAAGCAATGACAGAGGGCATTGGCCATGCTGGTGTGTTAAACATCAAAGTTAGTGTCAACAATAGTCATGAATATTCAACAAGCGTCAACAATGAGTGTCAAAATTAGTATCGAATGCAGGTGTCAAAATTTATTAATGATGGTGGAAATCGAAGTGGTAAAGCTAGTTGTTGACCTATGCTGAAAGGGACCTTAGTCTTAATGGCAATGTTAGGCATTTGTCGGATGGCAATAATTGATCTCAGCCATAGTGTTGGCCTTATTGTTCGTATTGGGCATCGACCTTCGTCATGATAGCAGATAGAATATATCATGAATGTTTTTATCACTATATAGTAAGTTATCACTTAGAATAGTATGTTTTTTTAACAAGTAAATATTCTCATGTAAAGAATCATAAGTAAAAGTGTTAAAGATAATATATCATCATTCATAAAATTAAGCTAGCAAT
>NW_021490871.1:0-720 GCF_001605985.2 Dendrobium catenatum | reverse complement strand
TGGTGACTTTGTGTATGTCAAAGTCAGTCCGATGAAATGAGTCATCAGATTTGGAAGGGTGAGCAAGCTTAGTCCAAGGTATGTTGAGAGGATTGGGAAGTCTGCTTATAGACTGTTATTATCTGATCAGATGTCTGATGTGCACAATGTTTTTCACGTATCTACTTTGAGAAAGTGGATATCTGATTCTGGAAAGAAATTGTCTGCTGATAAAGTGGAGATTCAGGAGAATCTGAGGTATAAAGAATAACCTGAATTGATTTTGGCTTATGATGTTTGTAAGTTAAGAAGTAAACAAATTCTTATGGTTAAAGTTCAATGGAAGCACCGAACAGCACGAGAAGCGACGTGGGAGGAGTCGGACATGAGGCAAGCATATCTGTATATTTTTTGACTGAGTTTTGGTTTGGCAATGTCGACGACGACATTTTTCTGAAGTTGAGGAGATTATAAAGACCATTTTGCTCCCAGGTTCGTCCGGACGAAGTTCGATCTTCCGGGACGATCGGTACAAGTTGTGCAGGAAAACAGTTCTGGCTGTATGGTTTGTCTGGACGAAAATAAGATCGTCTGGATGAAATTCTTACCGAGAGCAAGTCGTACATGACGATAATTAATTTCGCTTGGACGAAATTATTCCAGAGCCCAAGTCGTCCGTGACGATAATTAATTTCGTCTGGACAAAATTCGTCCAGAGCCTAGATCGTCCGGGACGAAGTT
>NW_021490870.1:0-200 GCF_001605985.2 Dendrobium catenatum | reverse complement strand
TCAGGAAACGTTGCTGGTTTATTTCTTCCCATTAACGGAAGAATTCCAGCGTGATTAACAGCAAGCCATTAGGAAACCTTCTTGTATTAGTAAATCTGATAATCAATTGTCAGATTTATTAATTCCGTGATTTCCTCATGAGAAGCCATGCAATTAATCTGATTGCTCTCTCTCCTCTACACAAGGCCGGCTATGCTCCC
>NW_021490869.1:0-262 GCF_001605985.2 Dendrobium catenatum | reverse complement strand
GAAGATTAGGATGCCACTAGGGATGCTTACTCCTAACCACAAAGATGTCAATAGGATGTCGTAGGAGGACTTCTACCTAAAGAAGGATTTAAGATTTAACATTTAACAAAGAGAAGATGCCGCTGGGGATGCTTATACTTCTCCTCGTGATGAAGATTAGGATGCCACTAGGGATGCTTATTCCTAACTTCAAAGATGTCAATACGATGCCGTAAAAGCGGACTTAGACCTAAAGACGGATTTAAACTGGATTGGCTGCTGT
>NW_021490868.1:0-298 GCF_001605985.2 Dendrobium catenatum | reverse complement strand
AATCTGATTCTGATCTGTACGATATGATTCTGATATGATTCTGATACGATTCTGTTCTGTTTCTGATTTGATACGACTTCTGTTTCCGTACAGTTCTGTCTGATCTGTTCCGTTTCTATCTGATTTGATATTTGTTCCGTTCAGTTCTGTCTGTGTTCCGTTCAGTTCTGTCTGATTTGATCTGTTTCGTTCTGATCTGTCCGATTTGATATTTGTTCGATTCTGTTCTGATTTCTGTATGGATTTCTGTCTGATATGTTTGTTTTGAGATTATGAGAATTTTGATTGGAGGTTTGTT
>NW_021490867.1:0-286 GCF_001605985.2 Dendrobium catenatum | reverse complement strand
CTCGAGCCATTTTGACATTTGGTACTTGCTTCAAAAGATGGAGGGCTCGCCGGTGATAGTGGGCCAATTCGACTTTGCCAACCTTATAAATGCCGAGGACCTGATTTATTATAAACTGAGAATCACCAAAGACTTGGAGATGTTGGATTCTGACATCGATCGCGATCTCCAGTCCTGTTAAAAGAGCTTCGTACTCAGCTTCATTGTTGGTTCGAGGTTCAGTCAAACTGAATGAGAACCTCATTATGCTTCCCTCGGGTGCTACGAAAATGAGACCGATGCCGGC
>NW_021490866.1:0-976 GCF_001605985.2 Dendrobium catenatum | reverse complement strand
TTCTTAATAAATTTGAGCATTTCCGCTAAACAAAATAAAACATTTGGAAAATTTAATTTAATAAAAAAAATAGCATTAATTGTTGAAGCTTTCTTGATCATTGCATATGTAATTGATCACCAACATGTTAAAAAGTGCTGAAAAATTTATGATTAATAAATTTGAATTAAATGATTTGAATAATAAATAAACAAGAAACACTTATATAAACATATTTTGTACTTGTCAGCAGACGTCGTCCGGAGGCTAATCAGGACGCGCCACATCACCATTTTAATGTTTAATGGTGCTATGTACCGTTGAGTACTGGGTGGCGTGATATATTCTGATTCGTCTACAGACGGTCCGGTGAATGCACGTAATAATTTCTCTCATTTAGGACAATTTTCTTGTACATTCTAAAGCAATTTTCTAGTTAAAATATTTGTTGAAAATAGTCAAAAATTATGGCCAAAAGTTAAGCAAAATCCTTTTTTATTCTAGTGATAGAAGATGAAGAGACAAAAAAAAAGAAGAACACATTGCTCCACCTATCAACCCCATTTTGATTTATGAAGAACTTTCTAGTGCTTTTGATGAATTAGTATTAGCTTTGCAAAAATTAAAGATAAGCATGGTCCGGTGACTGCACGGTCAGCAGACGTCGTCCGGAGGCGAATCAGGACGCGCCACATCATCATTTTAATGTTTGCCGGTGCTATGTACCGTTGAGTACTGGGGTGATGTGACACATTCTGATTCCTCTCCGGATGGTCCGGTGACTGCACATAATAATTTCTATTATTTGGGACAATTTTCTTGCTACATTCTAAAGCAATTTTCTAGTTAAAATATTTGTTGAAAAATAGTAAAACATTATGGCCAAAAGTTAATGTCCAAGCAAAATCCTTTTTTATATTCTAGTGATAGAAGATGAAGAGACAAAAAAAAAGTTTGAAGAGAGTGAATTTCTCAAGCATAACCTGGTACTTTTAAA
>NW_021490865.1:0-312 GCF_001605985.2 Dendrobium catenatum | reverse complement strand
AACTATCTGTTGGATGATCATTTATATTTCTCATCATTATCTCTTGGATAAACCAAACTATCTGCTGGATGATAATCACTAATTTTGAACTAATCATACATGATGATTAAATAATTATCCTAGACGATTAGGCGTATTTCTTTTTCATCTAGATTTATCTCCTAGACGTCTTAAACTATTTACTAGATGATGATATTGAAAGTGCTCTGATGGCACTAGAAAGTTCGTTAGGGATGTTAATCCCTTATGAAATGGCTTAAGGCTAATAATGAGATAGAGGTGAATTGGATAACTTTAAAACCAAAGATAAAA
>NW_021490864.1:0-507 GCF_001605985.2 Dendrobium catenatum | reverse complement strand
GATCCTCCTTATTCTCTCTCTACTTCTCCATCAAAACGCTTAATATATATGTATAGCTCCCATAGTAGACCTACCCGGCATGAATCCAAATTGATTTTGAGAAAAATTAGTATCACATCACATCGTAAACTTTGCTTCATAACTCTCTCCGATAGTTTTAAAATATGACACGTTAACTTAATACTTCAATAATTCGCACAATCTTGTGCATCACCTTTATTCTTAAAAATAAGAATAAACGTGCTCATTCTCCACTCATCTTGCATATTTTTAGTCTTCAAAATTATATTAAAAAGTTTAGAAAGTCAAGAAATTTCTTCCTATCTCCTAAGCATTTCAACACCTATATTGAAATATCATCAAGTTCAACAGCTTTTTCACACTCATAATTGTATTCTCACAATTTTCATTGAAACTTTTAGCAAAATATCGCATCCACCTTTGTTGAATATCCACTTCTTGATAAGTATAATGTAATCAAGCAAAATGAAATAAGTTTCTGTTCCA
>NW_021490863.1:0-566 GCF_001605985.2 Dendrobium catenatum | reverse complement strand
TTTGCCTGGACGATAGTAATATGATCTTGAAAGAAACAGACCTGACCGTGAACACGCTAAACTTAAAATCGGAAGATTTTGATTTAATTACTGAGACGACTCCGAATAATTCAGATTTAATTTTGAATAATTTTGATGACAATGTGGATAATTTCAAATTAGAAATGAGGAAATTGAAGTTACTACCTGAATTAAATCTTGATTTAAGTGACCCCGGATTCATTGATCATAGGGTTATAACCAAACCTGATCCTTTTGAGGATAGTAATATAAGCTTGGAAGATAGTAATTTGAATCTGAAAGATTCTGAGCCTAAGTTGAACCCTAAACATCCTCTTGTCTTATTGGAATCTATTATAGGAGTTGCTCCTTTAGATGTGCATTTGACAGAGTATACCTCTCTTGATTGGACTTATATCACCGACCTTAGTGTTAGAGAGAGTCATAGCCCATACTTTCAGGTCACATTTCTAACTGTTGTGCCCAATTCTGTTAGGGAAACCCTACCCAGTCTCTTGAGTCCCATACATGCTAGTCACTCTTTGGGCTATCCTACTATGGTAGTA
>NW_021490862.1:0-400 GCF_001605985.2 Dendrobium catenatum | reverse complement strand
ACCTTGCTCGGCAGCAGGTCGAAGGCGCAGTTGATTCAGTGTGAAGAGTATGTCAATGGTAGAAGGAACAAAAATCTGCTCACTCGTTATTTGCAAGATCATCTTGGAGGTATTTAAGAATCTTGATGAAGTAAATGATATTCTATGATTGCATAAATCTTTTGAGATTTTTTGGGACATTCATCAGCCATGATCTTTGCAAATACTTGCATTTGTTTATTATTAGGAGAAAACTACTTTGTTATTGTAATTGTTTCATTAGATCTTAGTTGCCTACCTTATGTATATGTGCTTTGATCTTATCATATACTGTAAAACTTCTGTATTTTATGCTTAAAGAAATATTTGATGTTAATTGTGCTCTTAATTTGTTATTAGTGGACTTTTATATACTTTACTC
>NW_021490861.1:0-1233 GCF_001605985.2 Dendrobium catenatum | reverse complement strand
TCCTTGTGTTTTTTGCTTTTCTTTTACTGAGTTGTTTTACTGTTTTTTTTTTTGTTTTGTTTTTTTTAGGGCCTTGATCATCACCATCTTTTCTTTAGTTTTAATTTCTAGTCACATCGTCCTGGCCGATACTTTTATCGTCCTGGACGATATGACAAATTCTCTTCAAAATCCATCTGTTGACATTTTTCTGTGCTTGCTGTTACTCATCGTCTTAGAGGATCTGATCGAACTCTGTAGCAATCATGATGATAGTCCTGGCCGATAGAATATTTCGTCTGGCCGATGCAATTAATGTGCATCATACTGGCCGATACACTGGATCGTCCCAGACGATCCACGTGTCAGCACATTTGAATCTTTAAATTCGGCCCCGGACGATCCATTATTGGACCATCGTCCTGGCCGATCCACTGTTCATCCTGGACGATACACGTGGCGAGAATTTAAAATATTTTAACTTCGGCCGGTACGATCAATTATTGTGCATCGTCTTGGAGATACACCTAATCAGCCCGGATGATCTGCTTTTTCAACGGTCGTCCAGATTGACCCCTCGGGCCGATCGCCTGTGCCTAATCAGCCTGGCCGATATCAGATCGGCCCGGACGATCGGACCGCCTTTTTGACCAATCGGACTGTACGCAATTATTAAGCCATATCGGCCTGGACGATTCTACGATCGGCCAGGACGATATGGCCGTTTCTTTAAATTCTGGCCGTTCCAGCCATAGTTTTGCACATTCCACCCTTTCTCCTCTTATATTTTCTTGCTCCTGAGGAACCTCGGGGGGGGCTAGAGAGGAGGAGGCTCCCGCTCCCGCTCCCTTTCCTAACCCTGTTCCTCTCCACCAGCACTCACCGGTTGATCAATTGATTGAGAGGTTTGATTGATGGGAGACTCGTTTTGATGCCTAAGTTGCTGCACAGGAGCAGCAACACTTTGAGGACATTGCCCGATACAAGCAGCACCGCACTGAGGATTTTGCCCGATTTGACAGTTTCCTTACTCACCAGCAGCAGCAACATGACCAGGACATCGCCTGGTTCAATACTCAGTTTACCACGCTTGCCAGCTACTTTCAGCAGCCACGTCCACCACCTCCATCAGATGATCAGGATCCCTCATTCTTTTAGTCTGTGCTTTCTGTAGTTTGTTTCCTGTTTTTTGTAGTTTTCTTTTTAGTCCTTGTTTTTTTTTTCTTTTGTATCTGGACCCTCTTTTTGTGATGA
>NW_021490860.1:0-453 GCF_001605985.2 Dendrobium catenatum | reverse complement strand
GTACGGTACGATACACCTGTTCGTACTGTACGAAACTTTTGGTCAAAAGTCGTACTAAGGGCCTCAGGACGATCAAAATTCGCCTGATTGTACTATACGATACCTATCGTACTATATGATTTGATTGCCTTTTCCTGATACGACCGGTCAGAATATTGATCGTCTATCGTACTGTACGATCCCAGATCGTATTGTACGATTGTCAAAATTTTCTATAAGTACCCTTGCCTAGGCCGTTCTTCTCACTCAAACCTCTCCTTACTTAGCCCTTCACTTAGTTTCGTGCCCTCTTGCAATGTCTAAACGAGGTCGGATGACTGCTGGAAGCTCGTCCTCGTCGAGTCTCCAACCTGCTCGATTTCTGAATACTAAAAATGAGGAAGCCTACCTCCGATATAAAGCCTGCGAAATTTCCCTTTCAAAAATGCTTAATCAGGCTGCTCTCAATTTCGA
>NW_021490859.1:0-1011 GCF_001605985.2 Dendrobium catenatum | reverse complement strand
GTCCTTCTTTGTGATTGAGGAAGGTGATATAATATACTGGATAGAAACAATATAGGATAAATACCGTGTTGGAGGTTTGAAGAGCCCTATGGCATGAGACTATGGGAGATATCTTCAAGATATCACTTGTTTTTGTTTACTCATTCTCCTTTGAGGGGTGATCGAAACCAAGAAGTCCAACATAAATCTTATTGGTGATGTCAGGAGTCAGAGTTAGTGCTGACGATGTTCGTCAATATTATAGGTGATGATGTGCATTGGTATTTTTGGCGACAGTAAGTTACTAAGTCAGCGAACCGCAGTAAAAAAATAATGGTCAGATAATCATATTTGAGCAAAGGTGATCGAAGGACCATAGTTGAGGAATGGTGGTTGAAAGGTCTTAGCCAGGCAACAAGGCTTGGAAATGATGATGGCCGAAGAATTGTAGTTAGACGACAGTGTTTAAAGAACCTAAGTTGGGCGACAGTGTGGGAGTAGGACAGAATTCGAGTGATAATTGTTGGAGGATTGAAGTGAGACGATGGTAGTCGAAGTACATAATATCAGGGGATGGTAGACTAATCATTATATTTAGGGTAAGATTTCCAAATTGAATTCAAATAAGAGAGGAAAATATATTAGTAAAGATGGCTGATTTAGGAGGGAATTAGGAGAGCCTATTTATGGCTAACTAGATTTTTATTTTTGCATTTTGTGATTTGTTTATTTGCTATAGTTCTTTTCTTTGAGGGCTTCCTAGGGGCGTCTAGGTTGTTTGGGATAACTGATCTATCTCTCTAATCATAGATCACCTTTATCTTATTTTTTTATTGAAGTAATAATACAAAATCAACCATTGTTTCTAGTATTCCTGCAATTTTCCATTGTTTCTTTCGTTGTTTCCATTTTCAAGGCATATCAGTATAAAGGTTGTTTTCTTCACACTTATTGTAATATTAAGTCACGTTAATTTGAAAATGACAATCGTTTGTTGACATCTTTAAATAACTTCCTCATAAATAAAATCTC
>NW_021490858.1:0-203 GCF_001605985.2 Dendrobium catenatum | reverse complement strand
AAAATCTACTAAAGCGCAAGCATCAACATCACTAAAAGTTGAATAATGGTAAAAATATTAAAAATGTTAAGATTTTCTGTGATGTTATTTATTTTTGGTTTAGGAAACTAAGACAAATGAAAAATCAATGCCCTAATATAAAAACACTTCATGCAAAGGAAAGGGTAAAAATAAGCTAATTGTAATAAGCAAATATAATAAAT
>NW_021490857.1:0-341 GCF_001605985.2 Dendrobium catenatum | reverse complement strand
TATGCGTGTATCATGCGTGCGTTATGCGTACTCTATGCGTTCGTAATGCGTATGTTGAGAGTTCATTATGCTTATTTTATGCGTTCGTTGTGCGTACTATGTTTAAATAAGCATTTATACATAGAATCAGAATGAAAAATATTTATACACAGAAGCATTTATACACAGAATCAGAATGAAAAACATTTATACACAGAATCAGAATGAAAAACATTTCTACACAGAAGCATTTATACACATTACACAGAATGAAAAACTATTATTTTGACAACGTTTTACAAAGTAATTCATATGCAAATTCTACCCTATACTTTGGCATGTCTTGTTGCCAATTTGTACTA
>NW_021490856.1:0-405 GCF_001605985.2 Dendrobium catenatum | reverse complement strand
TTTTAAATCCCTAAACAATTTATTTGATATTTCCTTAGCTATATATAAAACATAAAAAATTGTAAAAAATAAAGGAAGTTTTAATACAATATACTCCTAATATTTTAAACTAAAATGCCCATTAATGACATGAGAGAAAGGAGAAAAAGTGGATAGATTTGCAATTAGAAAAAAAAAAAAACAAAACAAAAAGTTTATTTTGATTTTACCTGTGGGCCTTGAGAACATGTGCATCCCATGTGGCATAAGGGCTCAGATTCCCTCCTCTTTCCACTCTATTCTAAAAAGATGAAATTATTGTCCACTCTTTCAATGCTTCATTTTAACTTCTAGTCATTTACTTACCTATCTCATTTTGGCCAACTCCCTCTCTTGTCATCTTTCTTCTGATCTTAGATTTTATTT
>NW_021490855.1:0-392 GCF_001605985.2 Dendrobium catenatum | reverse complement strand
ATCTTACACCATGAAAGAAGGGAAAAAGAAATGGAAAAGCGAAGGAGAAGAAAAGAGAGAAATAACTATGCATCATACATTCTATGATTAGGCCCTCGAGCTTATCGGTGGCGACGCAACCGACTCCTCCAACCAGCTCCTCCCTGTTACTCACCGTCTCACAATCTCGCAATCGCCCTGTTTAGAACCGACCCACAACACGACCACGAATTTTATGAGGTACCGCTCGCTGTGCCCAACCACACAATCGAGATTTTTTTCCTCGACCTATTTGGTTAAAAAGAGAAGTGAATGTAAACTAAATTAAATATTATATTGTCATATGAAAAATAAATTTAAAGTAAATAAAATTCATTGTATTTCAATTTAATTTATTTTTTACGTAAAATGTT
>NW_021490854.1:0-224 GCF_001605985.2 Dendrobium catenatum | reverse complement strand
CCCAGCGACGGGAGCTCGCCGCGAAGTTAACTTTCTCTCTTCGGCGCTTCTTCCTCGGCACCTTCGTGGCTGTTCGACGACACCTCCTGTAGGATCGGAAGTTAAGGCATCTTGATCGGAAGCAAGGAGAGCTCGTTCGCTGTGAAGTCACTCTCTCCCTTCCGTGTGGCTTCCCCGTCCTCGTCCGAGGCTGATCGACATCGCTCCTTCTCCGACTTTCCCTA
>NW_021490853.1:0-655 GCF_001605985.2 Dendrobium catenatum | reverse complement strand
AGTAGCCATTACAGTTTCTAAGTAAAGCCTAACCCTAAACATTTTATTTCTAATTTTTACCATTACAGTTTTACAGCAACCATTACTAACATATTTACTTCAGAAAAAAAATTCTAACCTGAGCATTGTTTCTCTCAAGTTAATCTACCAAAAACTTGCTTTAGAATGATGGAAGATGCTAGCGAATGTGAATAAAATGAACAGTTGCAGAAAAAATGCTTCGTCTTTGAATATGGTAAAGTAAAGTGAATAGCTGTTGTTCTTTATTTGAAAGATTATCATTATTTTTGGGTTGGGTCGTCGGGCCGTCATCATTCAAAATACGCACATGCTATAAACCCACTCTTCGTCGGGTTGGGTCCACGGTAATGGGGCTGTTACGTGGCTCCAGATTACTGGTGTTCGGATGTAGAGCTATATTAGGACATCAGACCCAATAAACAATTCCAGGGTGTTGCGGATCAATGTTTTATGATTTTGATGATAGCAAACATTTTTATTTCTCTACGACTGCCTTATATACTGACATTTCAGGCTCACACGATCGGACTGCAATTTAGAACCAGCTCAAGATTTGGTAGACTAGGTCATAGTTAGTTTGTACACTTTTTTTCTTTATTGAGTCTATTGTATTTGTTGTGGCTCCTGATGCTTT
>NW_021490852.1:0-673 GCF_001605985.2 Dendrobium catenatum | reverse complement strand
GACTTGCAAAAGATTCCTATGCGATAAATAAAACGTAAGGAGATAAAAAAAATTTGTTTCAAAAACCAATTTAAAAGATGAAAAAGATTTTAAATCAAAAGTAGAATAACCTCTTTTAGGAAATAGAGATTTGAATGAAAAAAAAAATCAAGAGTTTCCTTCCTTTGACTATTTTCAGAGAAGTCAATCGCAACTAATAAAAGATTTCAAGAAAAAACCATGAAGTAGATTTTTCATTTTTAGAAAAGTGAGTGCGTGTGTGTGATAAAAGAAAAAATGAAAACAAAGGGATAAAAAAACAAAAACCAACAAAAAGAAAAAGAAAGAAAAAAAATAAATAGCCCTTTTTAACCATTATCTCTTTCCTGGTCTGATTCTTCAAACACCATGTCAGCCCATGAGATTTTGTGTTTTTCATTATTTTCCCAATTAAATTTTAGCTTTTTCTTGCCCTTATCTTTTGTAGGAAGAATTCTTACATTAGGGCACGTATTCTTCATATGTCCATGTTTATTACATCGAAAGCAAATAGTGTCAGTGGAAATATGGACATCCTTACCACTTTTACCTTTCTTCCACTTTTGCTTATGCATTGGTGAGCTTTGTGATTTGCTTGCTAAGTTATTGCTATCGTCGCCAACTAAGCTTCCTCTTTCCGTATCTTCAGCTTTTA
>NW_021490851.1:0-542 GCF_001605985.2 Dendrobium catenatum | reverse complement strand
TTTTTAAGAAAAATCTAATTGTATTATTGTATTAGAATTAAAAAAAAAAAACTAATAGAAAATCATAAAATAAAATGAATGAATTTGCATTCCTCCCATCCATTCTGTCAAATCAAATATATGTTTAAATAATGCTGAAACTAAGGAGTGGTTGCAGATAGCTCTTGACTCTAACATGGTATGAGATTTTTTATAAATAGTTACATAGAGTTTTAGGATTTATTTACGACATCTTTTTTATTAATTTTTAATATAAAAATTTTTTGAGTCAGAAATTTTTATATTAAAAAATTCTTTAAAAAAATATTAAAAAAACGGTCACAAACGAAGCTTTAACCTAAAAAATTTTGTGGTAACATACGACCATCTCTATCTTTTATGATTAATTTTTGACATTTTTTTTACAAAAACAACAATAACAAGACTTTATCACACTATGTGAGGTCAACTATATGAATAATTTTTCTCCATTGTATCCTATTAAGAATCAATTTTTCATTTAAATTCAGTAAAAAAATATCATTTTTAATAGTTTATAAGCA
>NW_021490850.1:0-209 GCF_001605985.2 Dendrobium catenatum | reverse complement strand
GGAAAGGAGTTTTTGTGAGAGCTTCTCTTCCTTGCTGTGGGAGCAAAAGGGGAGTCACTTTTGTAGTGCAATACTCGAAGGATGCCTCTAGGGAGTGGACGTAGTTTGAGTTGATCGAACCACTATAAATTCTCTATGTTCTTTTCTTACTACGTTTCCACATTCATTTTTATGCACATTGATTTCTATGGTAATTTTGGTTTGTGATT
>NW_021490849.1:0-2640 GCF_001605985.2 Dendrobium catenatum | reverse complement strand
TTCAATTCAATTTAATTTTGAATTAATGAATAATTATATCAAATGAGAAATATTTATTTGATAAATATATTTTATCAGTTAATTAATATTTCTCATAAAAAAAATCGCATTTGATAAAATATAATTAATTCCATGAAGTAACTGAATTCATTGAATTAATAAATGACAGTAGAAATATATCATAACTAATATATAAACTGCTATAATTAATATAATGGAAAAGCTAACTCTAACTATGAATGATTATAAATGACTTATGAAAAGCAAACGTCAATTTCGAGAATAATCATTATTAGAGTCATTAACTAAAACCAAGCTTTTTTATTTAAAGGCAACGTTTCAATGATTTAAATGAACATTTCTGTAACTGAAGCATTTCAATGGTTGTGACGATTCATATTACATAAATCGAATCGGAAAACGAACAGTCAATTAAATTTAATTGGCTGAATAAAATAGAAAGAATAAAATATAAAACTTAAATAACCATTCATGTAACCGAAATTTTTTTCAACAGTTATGACTCCATTAAAAAAAAATTGAATTGATTAACGGAAAAGAAGATCACATGCAGAATTTTCATTATGTTGAAAATGCACTTTTGATTTTGCTTTATTCATGTTTTACCAAAACATGATCAAAATCGATAAAGAAGACAAATAAACTTGCTTACAAAGCATGCCGTAAAAGAAATGAGTGAAGGTTCGTTAAGTTGAAATTTCTCATGACTTGAATAAATTTTCAAAGAAAGATGTTTTAAACGACACATTTCATTTTGATCGAGAAACTAAACTTAATCAGTACTATGATGTAAAGAAATGAAAAAACTTTTCGTTGATCAATGGCATGACGCTCGGTCTGATCCCTCAACTTGTTAGGATATTAACGAGAGCGAATAGATATACGATATTCAGGTTTCTCCGGTCTCCGGGATGAACGAAATGACTAAATGGGGGGATATATCAGTCATTCGAGAAGGTAGTGATTTTCGGGCAAAAGCAGCTACCTGGACCATATTGAAAATGCAGCGTACAAAATCAGGAGGATCGTGTTCGATTCAAGGTTCGGCCACCAGTAGGAGCGGGCACGTTCTCGCAGCAAGAGAGCGATGAATCAGGATGAGGATCCTGTCTTTTTCACATAATCTCAGATGGAGAAATGAGCAGAGTAAATGAGAAACTTCACCGCTATTAAACTGGGACTAATAGACCTATATATACTTAAAAGTGTAATTTTGTCAGCGGCGCATCATAAAAAATTAACAGTAACAGCTACCACGGACCAGGATCTACACCAAATTAATTCCATATGATAGCCAAATATGTACAAAATTGAGATTGCCACACGAGGAGATGGGTAAGCACAATCAATAATTATAACTCAGTAAATTTATCACAAGATTATAATTGGCTTAATTTTTAGATAGCGTACTATGTATAATTCTTTATTTATTATGTATAAATATTATTGGCAGCCCATATAGAAATTCAACACATTAGGGTCTTAATTTGAAGACAATTTTTTTCCTTACAAATTTTTATTGATTTCTAAAAAATTATACTAAAAGTTTGCTTTAGAAATAATATGAATTAAAAAACTTTCCGTATAAAGTGAAGCTAAATCCAGAACATGGTTTCCTTACTTATTAGAAGAAGTCCGTCGAATGTAGGTTACGAATCATTGATAAGAGACCAATTCTAGTTACATTGGAGTCAAAGGAAAAAGTAAGGTTCAGAAAATATGCAATCTTTTTTTTAGATTTATATATATTAGATATATACATGATTTTTTTAAAAGTCAGAAAATGATCCTTTATTATTTATATGGCTACTTTAAGGGTTTGCTTTTGGGACATCTTTTTAGTGATGGATTTTTCTAGATCCAATCAATATTTTTATTGGACTAGTTCTTTTTTGCTGCTCATTTAAGAACATTTTTGTACTAGGAACCTACTTTCATTCACCACAGATTTTTAAAAAAATGTAACGTTTTATGACATCATAATTTTACAATGCATTCTTCTTAGATTAAGAAATTGCGAATTTGTTCCATCACAGACCTTATGTTGAGAAATTTTTGTTATGTGCGGCCATATTTTGTACATAAATTAGTAATTATACATTAGACGCTATCTTAAAGATTGAGTCAATTAAGTTTAGTGATTTATTTAGGATTAAAAGTTATTGTTTTGCTGTTATATGACTCGTCCACTTAACTTATATGAATTAATTATTTTGTGTAGAGGGGGCCCAAATAATGTGTGATTTTATTTTACATCGAGGTCTATGAAATAAAATATACGACGTTAAAGTGATAAGAACAGGGAGTCATCGGTCTCTAGTTTTTAAGCAGCTAAGTTCTTATTTATCTCATTTTCTCATCTTGAGTGAAAGAAAAGTCTTTTGCTTTCTTGTAGGAGAATGTCGCTTCAAAGGTGGAAGTTGAAAAGCCTCGATTTTGCATTTCAATGGATTTAGTCGTCGCTGTTAGAGTATATTTTTCTGCTATGTTTGACATTTGGTCCTTTTAGAGGCGAGAATATTTGATTTTTATTCGTCCTACATGTGTATAAAATTCTAAGCAAGTGATGTGATTGTCGTTTGATTTATGGTTGACAATGTGAGAGAATGATTTTCTCCA
>NW_021490848.1:0-210 GCF_001605985.2 Dendrobium catenatum | reverse complement strand
GTACTTTCTCGTCACAAAAAAAAGTACTCAGTTTTTATATTAATCATCTCCAGCCGAATGCTAAACCAACGCTTACCGTCCGCAAGTTGCTGTGCTCGAAAGCGAAAACCTCTACCATTTTCTCGACGGGAACAGCGCGTCGTCAATATTGGCGTCGCACCGTTCACAAATGATTTTTTTTTTCGGCTGGAGATGAGTTGCTGCATTTTG
>NW_021490847.1:0-242 GCF_001605985.2 Dendrobium catenatum | reverse complement strand
ATATTATATTTGATACGTCATCATGAAATTATCTTGATCGGACACGAATCTCGAGGCAAATCTCAAATCGGAAACTTCAAAAATTAAATTTGGGAGCACGTGAACTCCGATTTAAGCGAGCTTACAGTCGAACTGAGCGTCTCGGAAATGCGAATCCAACGACACCAAATTAGATCCAATCCGAGCCCAAATAGGTCTGAATCATGGACCCGAAGCGCTGTTGGAAGGTTCAAAACGTAATT
>NW_021490846.1:0-1335 GCF_001605985.2 Dendrobium catenatum | reverse complement strand
GGTGATAAGTGCAAATAATATGTTATTTTATGTGTTATATTTTTAGTAAAAAATATATTATTTTAGTTATATTGTGTAGAAAAATATAGAAAAGGCAAAAAAAATTAAGTTTCATATAGCGCAACAGCATCGGAACAAAAAATGTCATAGCACCACCAAAGATATCACTGGAGGTCCAAAATATCAATATTACAACACCAACTTCTCTGTCAAATAGCGCTACGACATTAACAGTTTAGCTTTGCATGCCATGTTCTCTATCATTCAATGCCACACTGTCACACTCTATAACACCTAGGCGCCCAAAATGCTCTTCTAGTGCCACAATGTTTGAAAGTTAGCTGCACCGCGACATAGCAGTTGTAACTACCCAAGGACATTACCAGTCAGCAAAATGATGTGACTCTTCACTAAGTAACTGATCCACATTAACAAATACTACAATAGAGCTAGAGTAGTAGCACAATGATGTTAGTTTACTTATTAGGTACAATGACATCGATCTTTTAAGCACAATAGAGCCAATTGCCTAATTTATATTTTCTTATAAATAGTCATTGTGTTATGTTTGTAAGAGAGTTCAATCAATTAGATAATTTCAAAACAATTTAGCGTGCTTCTCTGAATTTCCCTTAAGGTGGAAACTAAGGAAATTAAGAGAATTACTTAATACCATCATTTGAGTGTTTGACTTATATTTGTGGAAGTAAATCTTTAAGTAAAGACAATGAATGTAGAGGAGATCCATTGAACCATTTTGGTGATCTATATGTTGTATTTTCTCTCTATCAAGCTTTTAATAAAAATTAGTTTTCATCAATTCTATATCATGTTTAGCTAAATTCTCTAGTTTTGGGTTAATGAAGTAAATATCATATATAATACTAATGGGATCTCTTATTCCATAAATAATTAAAATGATATTTTTAATATTATTGATTAAATGCACATAATGGCCATATATGTAGTTAAAATTAGGTATAATGTGGAGCCTCGATGAAGGGAAGCAAGTATAACCAAGAATATTGAATTAGTATCCTTCATACCTAGGCATAAGGTATGAAATATATTAAATTCTTAAGAATATGATATAACTGTAGGAATTGGTGGACATCCTTTGTTCTTATAAGTTCGACAAAGATTTAGGGATGCATATACTCTAGATAGCATCATAATTAAATGAGATCCTTTAGAAAAAATAAATCTATATTCATTAATCTATATAGTATATTCATTATCTTTAACTAATTTTATTTAAATGATTGAATCTCAACAACAACCATTTTTTATTGTGTAGAATAATTATTGTAATTAAAGTAAATAGTAATAAATGAT
>NW_021490845.1:0-2311 GCF_001605985.2 Dendrobium catenatum | reverse complement strand
TCTATTGATTTCTATCATAAAGTATGATAGATCATTAACCACTATGTTAGTCACATGGTTGATGATAAATGACAGCCTCTCTCTTAATATTTGACACGACCCAAAAATTCGACTTGAAATTTCGGGTTCGGATCAACTCAGACCCGAAATTGGTCAGGTTCAGGTTGACCCAGTAACCCGAAATTGCCTCATTTTTTACGTGAAAATCGGTTTTTTTAATCGAAAACATGAGATTGACCTGTTTTTTACCTGAAAACCGGAGAATGACCCGTTTTTTTATCTGAAAACCAGCAATTTTTTGTCGTTCTAGGGTCATTCGGGTCGTGTCATGTTGACCCGACCCGAAGTCGGTTGGGTTCGGGTCCAAAAAATCAAACCGTTTGTAAAAATATGTTAGGTTCGGTTTGACCCGAATAGTGTCAGGTCAGTTTCGGGTTCGACCCGTTACCTGAAATTAACACCCCTACAATGATCTATTGCTTGGTAACTTTGACTATTAACGAAAAGATCTTGAGTTCGAAGTCAAGCAACCCACTATCTCAAGTCATGACGCTTATTCGCAGCCACCTCAATGCCTAGTTGTTGCTCCTCAAGTTGTTGGCCGCTAACCTCTAGCCGACGATTAACTTCATTTGGCATACAAGCATAGTCATTGTTAACCAAGATGGGCTTTGTGGCCTCTTTATGAGCACATAAGTCGCTTATCAACTACCTTTAGTCTCCAATCTAGCAAATGTACTCCATGCTTTTATCATCACATAACAACACGAGTTAACTAAACATTCCATATTTTAACATTAATTTACAATCAAATTCCTCACTATTCTAAAAAATATATATTAAAATTTTCTTACTTTACACCAACCCCAAATAAATAAATAAATAAACATATATAAATCCAATCTCAACAACATATTGGTCAATTAAACAAAATCATCAAACGAAATTCATTCATGAAATATCCGGCAAACTATAGCCGGGAATCTTCCCCACCTTCCTATCCCTCATCAATCTCCTCACTCTCTCCACCTCCTCCCACATCCCTTCTCCGGCATAAATATTCGACAAAACCACATAAACTCCATCATTCCATGGCTCCAACTCCACCAACTTCGCCGCCACCTTCTCCCCAATCCTCACCTCCCCATGCTTCTCACATGCCCCCAACAAACTCCCCCAAACCACCGCACTCGCCGGCCACCGCATCCCCTCCACCATTTCCACCGCCTCCCTCACCCTCCCCACCTTCCCCAACATATCCGCCACACACCCATAGTGCGATTCCGTGGCCTCCACCCCCTTCACTCTCCCTTCCACGATCGCCTCAAAGTTCCTCATTCCTTCCTCCACTAGCCCGGCGTTCGAGCAGGCGCAGAGCACCGCCACCATCGTCACATGGTTTTCCGCCACCCTGCCCTCTTCCTTCATCCGACGAAAAAGCTCCAGCGCGAATGTCGGATTCCCCTGCGTCGCTAAACCCATTATCATCGCCGTCCAGGAGGAAACGTCTCGTACAGGCATTCTGTCGAACACCTTCAAGGCGAGATCCGTCCGACCGCACTTGGCGTACATGTCTATAAGTGAATTGGAGAGCTTTGTGTCGAGCGTCGTTCGCGCTTGGATGGCGCAGCCATGGATCTGTTCGGCTAGCAGGATGTCGCCGAGAGTTCCGCAGGCGGAGGCGATGCTCACCAAGGTCATCTCGTCGGGGATCTCACCGATTCGACGGAGGTGGGTAAAGAGGGAGAGAGCTTTGGAGGAGTGGCCGGCCTGGGCGTAGCTGTTGATCAGGGCGTTCCAGGAGCCGAGATTTCGGTGGGGATTTTCCTCGAACAGTTGATTTGCAGGGATAAAGTCGCCGGCTTTTGTGTAGAGCGAGATGAGAGCGCTTTCGGAGAATTGGTGGCGGGAGAGTCCGTGTTTAATGGCGACTGAGTGGAGCTGGTGGCCGATGGAGAAAGAAAAGGAGGTGAAAGCGGCTTTGAGGGCGATGGGGAGGGAGTAGTGGTCAGGGTATGTGCCGGCGCGGGTCATGTGAAGGAAGAGTTGGAGAGAGGCGGAAGGGATGGAGAGACGAAGGTAGCCACGCATGAGTGAGTTCCAGTGGAAGGAGAGGTGGAGCAGATTGCGACGGAGGACGAAGGCGTGGATTTGGGATAGCTCTAAGGGATCGGAGCATGAGTGGAGACGGATTGCGGCGGTGGCGGCGGCGTCTTCGGAGTCGGGTGCGGTGGAAGAGGTAGTTGATGGGGAGTGGAGGTCGGAGAGAGGGTGGAAGTGGTTGGGGGAAGATGGAAGAGTGGGAAGATAG
>NW_021490844.1:0-318 GCF_001605985.2 Dendrobium catenatum | reverse complement strand
TTAGATTCAGAGGGCTTATCTGATTCATCAAATACCATATGGGTGGACTCTTCTAGTACAAGGGTTCTCTTAATAAAAATTCTATAGGCCTTACCTACAGATGAATAACCTAAGAAGACACCCTCATCAGACTTGGGATCAAATTTTCCTATGGGATGTTTACCATTATTCAAGATGAAGAACTTGCACCCAAAGACATGCAAATGTGAAAGATTTGGTTTCCTACCCTTAAGGAGTTCATATGGAGTTTTTTTCATCTTACATTAATGTTCACCCTATTTAATGTTGAGTCCAGTAATTAGGTTGTTAAGCCTAAGT
>NW_021490843.1:0-317 GCF_001605985.2 Dendrobium catenatum | reverse complement strand
ACTCCAACATTAATCATTCAAACTTAAAATCCAATCAAAACCCAAAAATCCAGACTCAAATCCAAAGTCTTAAGGCCTTGTCCTAAAGACCCTTTTCTAAGATTTTTCAAACATTTAAAACCCCAGTCAAATGGCCTCTGATTCAGGGTCTATCACTTACAAAGTGATAAGACATGTCTCTATAGGCTACCCTCCAATTTTGAGCCCATTCTGAGATCTCTAACCCCAGAATCTGAATTAAAATCCAAAGGTTGTAAAACCTTAAAATATTTACGCCTAGGCCATTGGACTTAACACCTTGGAGATTTTGATCTTGG
>NW_021490842.1:0-296 GCF_001605985.2 Dendrobium catenatum | reverse complement strand
TATCTAACTCAAAAAGAAAATCAGCCAAGAAAAGTGAGCTATTCAACACTTCATTCTAGAAAATATATCTGATAGAGTAATGTACCAAAGTAATTAGTCAAAATCAAGGATTTCAAAAATTAAGTGATTGAAGATATCAAGTGACATATGAATTCTTCTTGTTGAATCTAGTAATTAGGTTGTTAAGCCTAAGTGAGTGTCCCAAGGCTACCAAGAGGGGGGGTGAATTGGTAGTTTAAAAATTAAAATTTAAGACCCATTTTTTTTTTAAAATTTTGTAGAAAAAGATTTTTCAA
>NW_021490841.1:0-399 GCF_001605985.2 Dendrobium catenatum | reverse complement strand
GTTTAGATTTGCATTACATTAGCTAGGTTCGGGCCATTGATTTTTAGTACCCACTTTAGACTTAGGTTCTAAGGCAAGCTCAGGCTATAATACCTCAACCTTTGGGATTCAAATCCCAACTTTCTAATAAAATTGACCACTCAAACTTAAATCTCTTTCAATCAAAATCAAGCCCAACACCTAGGATAGGTTGAGGTGTTTCTGATGTAAATCAAAATCTCAAAACACCTTCTACCCTTCCTACTTTGATTCTTAAAATAAGTGCTCAACTTTAAACCAATCCCGATTGAAAATTCAAATTCTTTACCTCCTTTGACATCAATCATTGACTTCTTAAACAAAATTTTTACTACTATTTTAATCGAGGGAACTCGTAGGAACCTTTAGTTTCCTGTGATG
>NW_021490840.1:0-233 GCF_001605985.2 Dendrobium catenatum | reverse complement strand
CCTCTGTCGACAATGGACTCTCGCCGGAGGGCAAGCAACAGGTGGCGCGTGCGGCTGTCGAGCTTCAGAGATTGGAGGCTTGTAGTGGGAGCTGCTGGATCTGGCCGTCTATTTCACAAAGAGCGTATCAGGCCGCGGAAATCATTGCCTCCGTCAATGGAATCGATCGCAGGTTCATTACTAGGAACTCAGCCTAGTCTTATTTCGATTTGAGACTATTATTGATCTTAATA
>NW_021490839.1:0-323 GCF_001605985.2 Dendrobium catenatum | reverse complement strand
ATGTAAATGTCATATGGATGATATTTTTCAATCGTACTAGGACGATCTTCACTATTTTTTACGAATGTAAAGATCGTACGGACAATATTTTTCATTCATACTGGGATGATCTTCTCTATTTTTTACGAATGTGAAGATCATATGGACGATATTTTTTGTTCGTACCAGGATGATCTTCTCTATTTTTGACGAATGTGAAGATCGTACAAATAATATTTTTCGTTCGTATCAAGATGATCTTCTCTATTTTATCTTCTAAAGCTATTTGTACAGATGATATTTTTCGATTGTACCGGGACGATGGGCTCTATTGAGTTTTCGTC
>NW_021490838.1:0-1025 GCF_001605985.2 Dendrobium catenatum | reverse complement strand
TCATAAATAATAAAACAAAGTAATTTGTCTCAATCAAGGAATTTGACATCAAGCCCTTGAAAGCATCAATTAATCAACGAGTTCTCTAAGTTTTAAGAGTTTAGAAAAGAGAGGATAAATTGCATTTAGTGGGCTCATTTTATGCCTCTTGTCACTTTGATTGGCTCTTTAAGCATCTTTTGATCTTTTGATACACTTTTGTGTATATATTTTTCTTTTCAATTTGGCGTCATTGGCCTCTTTCCTTTTTAATTCTGGCAAGCTAAAAACTCTTTAACAAACCCTAAAATAAAATAAACTTAGTTGTGAGTATATCCTCCAAATATTAGAGAATAGGAGCTCTCTCTCTAATATAGGGAAGAACAAGTCACAAAACAAAGTCATAATCATGTGCTAAATGCAATGGCAAGATTTCAATTAACATGAAAGATATATAAGAACTTTGGCTATTATACATAAGATAAATTATTGTAACAAGAAAAAGGATCTTAATTTCAAAAATCATTGGTTAAAAATGAGTTTAGACTTTTTCTTAGAGAAGAAAATCAGACCACTAAACAAGGTCAGAAGGAGGAAAACCATTAAGGGTATTTCTCCCTTTAACCGATTTAGAAAAGCTAAACACTATCTCCAAAACTTTAAAATGTAAAAGCTTGAAAAGATTCAACATATGGAAAACCAATCATAAAAGGCAACGTTAAAACAAAATAATCTAAAATAACAAAAAGCTAGCACAAAAAAAAAAAAACTTAAAACAACACTAATCAAAAACGTATTTCAAGAATTTATTGAAGCAGCAAGTTTAAGCATTTATGAGCTGCGAGCCGCCATATGTCCAATTATCCTATGCTCACACGAGGTCTTTGGTGTGAGAACACCTGTAAAACTCAACAACAGTCAGATTTAGGAACCCAACCTAGTTTGGGTCCCTTCTAAGGAAAGGTAGAATACAATGCAGGTATGGTATGCAGTGAATCATGCACCTTATATCTCCACACCCAATGTGTACTATGGTGAACGGTGCA
>NW_021490837.1:0-235 GCF_001605985.2 Dendrobium catenatum | reverse complement strand
AAACTCCGAGAGATTATTACGTGCAGTGTCCGGACCGTCTGGAAGAAAATCCGGACTTGTCACATCACCCGGATGCACTGGGCCCCGGGTGACGTGGCTCGTTCGGATTTGCCTCCGAACAAATCCGGACGCCGCACGTAATAATTTTTCGACTCCACACTTAATAATTTATGCTTTCAAATTGAGCAATCAAAACATAGTACTAAAAATAAAATAATAATAATAATAATAATTA
>NW_021490836.1:0-212 GCF_001605985.2 Dendrobium catenatum | reverse complement strand
CCAATTACTAGGTTTTAGCGGAGAAAATAGCATGAACATTCATGAATCACTTATAAACCTCAATTGAGTAGCGACTAAGAGATTAAAGATTTGGAGGAGAGTTTACCCAAATAATCGGAAGATACGAAGTTCCGGAGGCTGTAGGGAGGCTTGGAAGGAAGTAGGTGGCATTCATGAACCTTCTTGAAAGCGTGGTCAACAATTTGAAACGT
>NW_021490835.1:0-244 GCF_001605985.2 Dendrobium catenatum | reverse complement strand
ATGTTGATTATAATGTGTTGGCTCATTTGAGAAAGATTCATTCTCTCCTTAGTGTCTATGATGCACTTATGATGTCCTCCGACTTGAGAGAGACTTTGGTGAAAGCTTTTCTTGAACCAGAGTCTTATCAAGCCTTCTTTGCCACTGAGTCAGTTAAGGATGCATGCTATTTGAGAGAGATGCCATGCATTACCTTTTCAGACCAGAATCTTCTTTTAGGGACTTCTGATCACAACCGTCCCTT
>NW_021490834.1:0-248 GCF_001605985.2 Dendrobium catenatum | reverse complement strand
ACATTGGGTAACAATTCTACATCGCACCATCTTTATGTAGATGATCTGCTTGTGATTGGGAAAGCAACTCCTGGGAATGCTCAAGCCATCAAGATTTTGCTTGCTCGGTTTGGTGCCTATTCGGGTTTATAAGTTAATTATGAGAAAGCACCTTTATTTTCTCAAAGCATGTGCTAGAGGAGCAAGTCATCAGTAACATTCTGAATTTGTCTTTATCTCACAACCCATCATTTACCTAGGCCTTCCAA
>NW_021490833.1:0-1367 GCF_001605985.2 Dendrobium catenatum | reverse complement strand
TAATTGGCAAATGAAAGACATAGTCCCTTACAAGTGCTAAAGGACCAATATGTAATGATAGGTCAATCTATCCTCAAGTGCTATGTATCCTGTAAATATATATATGCAACATACATTGAATACTAGGAGATGCTTGTAATCAATGCAAACAAAGAGGACAATTCACTTGCAAGCAACATTGGTAGGTATACTATAGATATGATTGGTCCTCTACAGACACAAGAGTATATTCAACACGTCATCTATGGGAAAGTATAAAAAGAATATAGCAGATGTAAGCCCCTACGGGTCGATGTAGAGTACTTGTTACACAATCAGCAAGCTGTAATTTGAGGGCAAGCGTAAAAGAGATTCACTAATGCGTAATGGCTCGCTCATAAGCAGCGACGAGTGACTTGTAACGCAATACTACGATCAATTAACATTCAAATGGTTAGCAAACACATTGATTCATTGCAAGTGGAGACGAAAGATGTACAACATATGAACGATCCTACTAATTGTCGTAGGAGGTTTGTTGTATATTTAATGCATCATCCCCAACAAAAGGTAATACGACTATATCAAATATAAATGATAATGAGTCACTGTGAGAAACTCGTGATGTATACAACGGGCCATTTACAAATATCTATAATTATAAGGCAGGAGATTAGTTAGTGCATTACGATCCACCTGCAGAAAACAACGAGTAGTGCACGACAATCTACCTGTACGAAGCAGCGAATAACTCTATTCAGAAGCTGCTACGCCATGCCACCGGATCTATAACATTCTTACAAGCAGACAGAAGGCGTCTACAATTATTTTAAAATACCCCTACACGTGCACCGTAGTTTGTATACACATATGTATACTAAAAGGGGGTATACAATCAAAACCCGCATGGGCCCCGGCGAGCATGTTGTAGAAACACATGACGTCTAGGGATTCTGCGCGGGTCAATAAGTGAATTCGAGTTCGAGCCCGATCCTTTTATGTAGACAAGCGGGAGTTTACAAGGCTCGAACCCTTAAATGAATATCCGGTCACGAGGTCGACTGAGATATTTATTTTATACATTCATATTAGGCCTTCAAAGCCTATAATTAGAAGAATTCACTAACAAGGGCACAAAGCCTATGAAACCTGATCCTCAATCAATAGCTTAGTCGAGTTGACAGGGTTCAATCAACAAAAGAGAAATGACCCCAAACACCCTGATGATGGTCGTATTGAATGCAAATCTCAACTGGAGGGGTCCATTCGAAATATTTTTCAAATGTCGTTCCAGATATCCAAAAATCCAAAAAAATCTTAAAATCCTAAAATCCCAAAAATATATAAAAATAAAACTATCCATCCCAACACTTAAAGCAAAGCCCATC